>NW_027152375.1:0-132442 GCF_040937935.1 Hyperolius riggenbachi
AGCCGCGGTGAGCTCCATTACCAGGCTCAGAGATGTCCTCCAGGTCTACTGCGCATGCACAGGAGGTCTGCGCATGCGCAGTAGACCCTGACTGGCATCGATTGAGCCTGGTAACAGAGCTCACCGTAGCTGAACGGCAGACCGGGGAGGACGGCGTGGGACTTAGACGTGTTTATGAGGCGGGAGGAAGCCCTGGGTAAGCATCAGAGCTGGGCAGTCTGTCGTCTGAGTCTCTTTAACATTTATTGTCCCAAATGAAGTGGTGTAACTATAGCGACAGTGGAGGGTCTGCTCCTCCCCCTTCTGCAGAGTAGTGCAGTGGAGCAGTTTAATAGTTACCTGCTCCAGAGCTGCTTAGGCAGAAAATCTGCACAGGGCTGCATTTGGCTGGCGGAACTTGTCTTTGACACCTGTGCTCTAATAAATAAACACAGTAATAATAGAATATGAAACACTGCGAGACTGCTCTGATGTCTTTTGAATGCATATTTGCACCTCATTGATGCTGACTGATATCATTGCAGGCTGCAGGACAATTTACCAGATGTATTCCTAGAGAAAGCAATTAGTGACCAAATACAGGAGATTATTATTATTATTATTGATTTATAAAGCGCCAACATATTCCGTGGCGCTGTACAAAGTAAGAAACAAACATGGGGTACATAATAATACAGACAATGGTATACACCAATATACAAAATACATAATTAGTGAAAAAATACAAAGAAGGATACAAAATACAAATTATCGAATTGGTAATGACAGTGATAAAATTAACATGATGAATAAAATGTATAATGGTTACCAAGACACAAAAGTGGGAGAGAGCCCTGCCCTTGCGAACTTACAATCTAAAGGGAATGGGGGGGGGGGGGGGGGAACAGGAGGAGGGGTAGTACGGTATGCAGCAAATATATAAAGGCTTTGTGTTTTAGGATACCTAGTAGGAGTGCAATTTGGTCTTAGTGCAAAGGGAAGTGGCCTAAGGTAGCGCATATGCTTGTCGGAACAAGTGTGTTTTTAGAGAGCGTTTAAAGGTAACAAAGGTTGGCGAGTGACGGATGTGTTGTGGGAGGGCATTCCAGAGGAGGGGTGAAGCGCGTGCGAAGTCTTGTAAACGTAAATGTGAGCAGTTGATTCTAGAGGAGGCAACAGAAGATCATGTGCCGATCTGAGATTGCGATTGGGTTTGTATCTGGAGATTAGTGAGGATATGTACCGGGGAGAGAGATTGTGGAGAGCTTTGTAGGTTAGGGTAAGGAGTTTGAACTGAATCCTCTGGTTAATTTGTATCCAGTGAAGAGCTTGACAAAGAGGGTCGGCAGAAGAAGATCGAGAAGAAAGATGAATGAGACGAGCAGCTGAGTTCGGTACGACTGGAGCCCTGCCAGTTTGTTAGACGGTAGTCCACAAAGTAGTACGTTGCAGTAGTCCAGACGAGAAATTATGAGAGCATGTATTAACATTTTAGTTGTGTCTTGAGTGAGAAAGGGACGGATGCGAGATATGTTTTTGAGTTGGAGATGGCAGGAGCTGGTTATGGAGTGAACATGAGGAATAAAAGAGAGAGATGAGTCGAATATCACCCCCAAGCACCGAGCTTTGGGAACTGAAGTTATGGGAGTGTTATTAACATTTATTGTAACTTAAGGCAGGGAGGTGGACAGAGACGGTGGAAAAATTATTAGTTCTGTTTTACTCATATTAAGTTTTAGGAAGCGAGAGGACATGAAGGAGGATATAGCAGACAAGCAGTCAGGAACACGTTTAAGGAGGGAGTTAAGGTCTGGGGCAGAGAGGTACAGTTGTGTATCGTCTGCATAGAGGTGGTATTGAAACCCGAATGAGTTGATTAAATCACCAAGACCATGCATGAAGATGGAAAAGAGGAGGGGACCAAGGACAGAGCCTTGGGGAACCCCGAGAGACAAAGCATGAGGAGAAGAGATCTGATCTGAGTAGGAGACTGTGAAGGACCTTCCAGAGAGGTAGGAAGATAACCATGTGAGAGCAAGGCCCTTTATTCCAACATTTGAAAGTATTTGTAGGAGTAAGGTGTGGTCAACCGTATCAAATGCTGATGACAGGTGAAGAAGGATGAGTATGGAAAATTGACCTTTGGATTTGGCTGTAAGAAGGTCATTGGCCACTTTGGTAAGCTCTGTTTCCGTGGAGTGGTTAGAGCGAAAGCCAGACTGGAACTGATCAAGTAGGGAGTTAGCAGATAAATAATGGCTTAATTCTGCATGTATATGGCGTTCAAGTAGTTTGGATGCAAATGGGAGAAGTGACACTGGGCGGTAGTTGGCAAGTGTGGTAGGATCTAGAGAAGGTTTTTTAAGTAGTGGTGTCACAACAGCTTTTTTGAATGGGGACGGAAAGATGCCAGTAGAGAGGGACAGGTTAAATAGCGTTGTTAGTTAGGAGATAAAGTTCTCTGCCCCCCCCTCTTCCCTCTTCTGTGATTGTAATTTGATCTCTCAGGAATCTCCTCTACCGAGACAGAGCAACTAATTTGTAAACACAGGATTGTTTCCATGAAAGCAGGATGCAGACACACTGCAGATGTATTGCAGTATTTGTATCAGCTTTAACAAAAAAAATGGTTATTATTCTGTTGCGTATATTTTAAAGCAGAGAGAAAGTTTTGAGTTCAGGTCCACTTCAACTTTATGCTGTATTTAATATTTTAGACTATAGATGAAATTTGATACTACCTTAAGCCTGGTACACACTTTCAATTATGATTGGCTGATCATTGACCATTTCTACCACCTCTATGAAGCATGTAGATAAAAGATATTGAATACTATGAGCAAATTGTGTTGGTAAACCCTCATACTAGACGGGGGTGATAAAATTGGTGAGTGATTGGCCAATCATAATTGAAAGTGTGTACCAGGCTTTGCTCCTGAATATTCAGGGGTTGGACAAAATAATGGAAACACCTTGAAAATCAACAAAATATATTTTAATATGGTGTAGGTCCATCTTTTGCGGCAATTACAGCCTCAATTCTCCGAGGTATTGATTCATACAACTTGTGAATTGTTTCCAGAGGAATTTTAGCCCATTCTTCAGTTAAAACACCCTCCAGTTCTTTTAGAGACGATGGCGGCAGAAATTGACTTCTTACTTGAATCTCTAATAACGACCCTAAATGCTCAATAATGTTGAGGTCTGGGGATTGTGGTGGCCAGATGAGATGCTCAACTTCATAATAATGTTCCTCGTGCCATTCATTAACAATTCTAGCTGTATGGATTGGGGCATTATCATCTTGAAAGATGGCATTCCCCTCCGGAAACAGTTCTTGAACCATAGGATGAACTTGGTCGCCCAAAATTCCTAAATAGTCTCGGCTGTTAATTCTTTCATGAAGGGAAATCATTGGCCCGGCGGATTTCCAAGAAATAGCACCCCAGATCATCACAGAAACCCCCCTTCCCCACCATGTTTTAGGGTTGGGAGAAGGCAGTCTGGATGA
The DNA here is from genome assembly GCF_040937935.1 of Hyperolius riggenbachi. Lineage (NCBI taxonomy): Eukaryota > Metazoa > Chordata > Amphibia > Anura > Hyperoliidae > Hyperolius > Hyperolius riggenbachi. The sequence continues at coordinate 3,491 of NW_027152375.1, forward strand.
AATGCTTCTTTCGGCTGTCTCCAAACGTACACTCGGCTGGAGGTTGGAAATAAGGTAAACAATGATTCGTCAGAGAAATTCACATTTTTCCACTGCTCGATGGACCAATTCTGTATATGGTAATAATTATTCCTTAGCTGGCCTCCACATGTCTGCCTGGTGTTTGAGCTGCTGGGTCCATCCCTTCTCCACCTGATGAGGAACCATGGACAGCATGGGCTCCCCCTGACCTGTGTGAAGAGGATTCTGCAGCAGGTGCGTCCTACATCCTTGTGTAAATGTTTATTATATATTTATTTCTTTATTTATGTCTTGAGAATGGAAACCTATCTAAATGTATGTCTTGTCTACTACTAAACCCTGGTTCACACCTTCAATTTTGATTGACAAATTTTACCATCTCTGTAAAGTTTAAAGAGAAACCGTGACTAAGAATTGAACTTCATCCCAATCAGTAGCTGATACCCCCTTTTACATGAGAAATCTATTCCTTTTCACAAACGGATCATCAGGGGGCTCTGTATAGCTGATCTTATGGTGAAACCCCCTCCCACAAGAAGCTCTGAGGACCATGGTACTCATGGCAGTTTCCTGTCTTTGAACCTCATTGCATTGTGGGAAATAGCTATTTTCAGCTGTTTCCAACTGCTAAAAAAGCAAGCAGCAGCTACATCACCTGCCAGCAGTAAAAATGTCACCATGTGATAAATGTCAGAATGTAAATCAGGGATTTAAAAGATTTTACAATGGGCAAACACTGACTTAATCATTTATACATAATTATTGTAAAAATGAAGCACTTTTTTATTACATTATTTTCTCTGGAGTTCCTCTTTAAAGGTCAACAGATTTTGAATGCTTTAAACAGATTGTGTAGATAAACTCTTATACTACACTAGGTATTAAGCCCGTCCATTTAAAACGGGCCCTCACCACCACCTTGCCCGGGTTGCAAGCCGTGCTCCCTGCCGCACACACACACCCGTGCTAACCACCGCGCACGCAGGGCCGCGCTCGCCCTGCACCTGTCCTCCTGCTCTCCAACGTCGGCCCGCGTGCCACGCATGCGCAGTAGCGCAAAGGCACGGACACAGGGACAGGAGAGGATGCAGTGACACTTAGTTTATTATAAAGGATGGAGGTGGTTAAATTGGTCAGTGATTGGCCAATCAATATTAAAAAGGCATACCAGTTTTAAGCATCCATACACACATCCAATTTTGATTGGTCAATGATTAGACAATTTTACCACCTCTATGTAGTATGAGGACCAACAGATTTTGAATACTATGAGCAGATTGTATAAGTAAGCTCTTATGCCTCATGGAAATGGTAAAATTGGCCATTAATTGGGCAAACAAATTGGATGTGTGTATACGCCCTTGGGGGCCTTTATGAAATGTGTAATCTAGGAAAGGAGCTTATTCTGTGTAGTTATCACAGTGGGTCTGATTATGTCCAATTTAAAAGCCTGGTACACACTTTCAATTATAATTGGCCAATCACTAACCAATGTTACCACTTGCTAGTAGAATCAGAATCAGATTTATTCACCAAGTGCGACGGAAGTCGTACTCGGAATTATTTGTGGTTCACATGGCATGGCAAGTACAAAGACAGGCAACAGATACACTGGCAGACAAGACAGACATTAACAGTTGTGCAAAAGTACATAGACATTTACCAGCAGCTCAACAATACGAGCAAGCCTGTGAGGTCATTTAGTTCAAAAAGTATCAAAAAACATCAAAAGCTGGCTGCGAGTCCGTATTGTCCCGTGTGGTGTGAGCATCAGTGAGCGACTGAGAGGTTTCTTGACCTCAAGTGAGTACTACCCAAGTTTAGCATCCGGACTGCTTGGGGGAAGAAGGAGTTCCTGGGCCTGGTGGTTTTGGATGGGATAGATCTATATCGGCGACCCGACGGGAGAAGGTAAAAGTGGTAGTAGTAGTAGTAGTAGTAGTAGTGGTAGTAGTGTTTACCTATACAATATGCTGGTAGTATTCAATATCTGTTGATCCTTATACTACATGGATGTGGTAAAATTGGTCAGCGATTGGCCAATCATAATTGAAAGTGTGTACCAGGCTTAAGCCTGGTGCACACCTTTAATTTAATTTGGCCAATCATTGACCAATTTCACTACTTTCATGTAGTATGAGAATCAACAGATATTGAATACTACCAGCATATTGTGTAGGTAAGCAATTATACTATATGGAGGTGGTAAACGGGGAAGTTTCTAGGCTAAATTGCAACCAGGGCAAGGGTGTAAAAATTGTGCCCCCTCCCCCTCACCCCCGTGGACTCGGGAACCCTTACTCTTTAGGGACAGTCACACAGCCACAGGTCACAAGTAGATCTGCTTACTTACTAGTGACCAGCCGCTCATCCAGGAGGAAGCAGGGACCAGGAAAACACACAGGCGAAGAGAGCTCGGAAAGCCGACTCCTCTATGGGCGCAGCGCACTGACAGCCTGCAGTACCGCTACAGGACATCTGATGTCATCCCGCGGTGGTGACGTGATGATGACATGACATCTGACGCAGGCAGCTCAGGAGGAGTCATAGAAGGGGATCACGCTGGTAATCTTGTTTCTTCTTCCATTTGGCTGCACTGCGCGGTTATGTCCTTCTGCCTGCGCCCCCCTTCTTCTACTTGCCGGTCTGCGCCCAGGGCAATCGCCCTGCCCAAGAAATGGCCCTGGTGGTAAAATAGCCATTCATTAGCCAATCAATATTGAAGGTGTGTAAAAAGCTTTAGAAAAGTGAGTACTCTTGTCAGGTTTGCCTGTTTAGAATAATTAGGAATGGTTCATGAATTATTGTAAATATATTCTATCATGTTGGTGGAAGACTGTGATAGATACCTTAAAGTGGATCCGAGATGAACTTTTACTCATTGCATAATTGTGTTCCTTTCCTATTGTTTATAGGGCATTCCTCAAGCCAAATACTTTTGTTTCCCTGTAAACTAAACAAGCCTCGCCCAGAGTTTTTCAGAGAACCTTGGCAGTAGCAAGGGCTCATGGGAGCTCAGTCTGGGCAGGAGGAGGGGGGAGGTATTACTAGCCAGATATTTCAGAGGCAGAGAGGAGGAGGGAGGAGGAGGGGGGATTAGTTTTTTTTTCACAGAAGATGCAGATAAGCTTGCCTGTTTGTAATGCTTACAAACAACATGGCTGCTGTCGTATCACAGGAAGAAATAATCATATTCTATTGAAGATGTTTGCAGATAGATTTGCTGTGTAAACTATCTAAACTTTAGATAAGATATTTAGACAAGTTACTTGTTATAGTTCGTTTTTCATCTCTGATCCGCTTTAATAATAATTTATAAGATTCAAAATGAGTGTTAGTTTTCCATCCTTCTGCTGGAGAGTAATGTGTTTTCAAACCATTTCATTCTGTATGGGAGCACAGAGAGTATTACCACAAAAACATAATGCAATATTGCAAACATGCAATCCTTTGTCTGCTTCAGGTGCTTCAAGGTCTGAGCTTCCTCCACACCAAATGCCGGATCATCCACACAGACATTAAGCCAGAGAACATTCTGGTGTGTGTGAAGGAGGACAACCTGCAGCGTTACATGGAGGAGGCGGCCATCTGGAACCAGAACAGGAGGAGTGACGGTATGAAAGAGTTTCTACAGCACAACATAACCTAACGAAGCAGGGTCTTTCGCCACATGGCGCTCAGCGCCAAAACTAGGCGCCCCATAGCAGCAATGTTATCCTGTGCGGGGCGTGTAAGGGTAATTTGGGGCTTCGGCGGGTGCCAGTACCCAAATTACATCTTCCTCTGAGTTGCAACAACTCAGAGGGTGAATAGTATTAAAGGATACTTGAAGTGACATGTGACATGATGAGATAGGCATGTGTATGTACAGTGCCTAGCACACAAATAACTATGCTGTGTTCCTTTTTTTCTTTCTGTCTGAAAGAGTTAAATATCAGGTACGTAAGTGGCTGACATAGTCCTGACTCAGACAGGAAGTGACTACAGTGTGACCCTCACTGATAATCTTAGGATTCAGCACCATTAAGGGGGTGGGATCTTAGGGTTAGGCACCACCGGGGGGAGTCTTAGGGTTAGGCACCACCAGAAGGATCAGGACAAGGCATCAGTAGAGGGAGGGTTCTGCGTTTAGTTAGTAAGGTTAGGTTTAGTAGTAGTAAAATATCGTTAATATTTTTTGGCTTCTTGTAAGACGTACACATGATTACAACTAAAATATATGGCTTTGGAATACTTAAAATCATTAAGATTCACTCTAGAAACAATTGCTAATTTCAAGCCATATTTCTTTGTAAACTGATATTTTAGTCCTCCTTACCGAAAAATAATGATTTCGGCTATATCCTGCGCCCTTTTTTCACAGCGCCTCTATTTCATGCATGCATATGGACTGATTTTCTTTTATCACTTTAGGTGTTGATGCAAACTTCCTAACTCACTTGTTCGAGACGGGCAATGTGGATATGCTAGGTGTGAAAATTGCAGATTTAGGAAGTGCGTGCTGGACGGTGAGTATCCCCATATTTACTGTATGTCATTTTAAAATGTTAATGTGGACCTTGCACAGGACAGAAGGAAAACCAGAGAAATGCACCCTGTATGTATTTAGAGAGTTTTTGGCCTGTTTAATTCCCCTTCATTTGTATCTAATCAATTTGATTCCTCCCCTGGGTCACATGACTGCCTAGGGCAGATAAGCCAATTTGAAAGCACAGGCTGTAAACAATATGTCTACTTCCAGCAATCAGGAAGTAGAAACTGTGCAGATCTATTTTAGGATTTGTATCAGCTGTAACAAAGAAATGTTTTTTGTTTAAAGGTTATTATGCTGTTAAGTATCTTTTTATGGTGGCCATACATGGTACATCCAATTTTTTCATCCAATCTTACCATTTCTATGTAATATAAGGGAACTGCCTAAATTATCCTTTCAGTATATTCACTTAATTTACCCTTATACTACATAGAAATAGTAAGATTGGATGAAAAAATTGTACCATGTATCAGTGTTGCCAACTCATCCCTTTAATTACTGACACATATGAATTATACAAGTTTCGTGGCTAGGTAGATGCAGGTAAGGCACTGATTATGTGTAAGTAGCCCCAGAACCTGTATAACTTAGATGTGTCAGTAATTAAAGGGATGAGTTGGCAACACTGCCATGTATGACCAGGGCTGTGGAGTCGGTCCAAAAATCCACCGACTCCGACTCCGACTCCTCTAATTTGCATATTACAATTTTGTTGATTAACAGTATGTAACATGAAATTCGTCTCTTACCTGCCAACGCTTAGGAATTTTACAAGACAACTGAAGTGAGAAGGATATGTAGACTACTATATTTATTCCCTTTAGACTAAAACTAGTCCTTGGTAAGAGTACTTGTAAAAGGTACAAACCGGAACAAAGAACATCTATCAGGCCCTAGGCAATGTAAGTGTGGGTACATGTAAGAATGATGTGCAGGTACTCTGCAGGGGAATAAGGAGATTCTTCCTCTATTACACATTCTTCATGCACAATCTGAACAAGGTTTATGGGTGACAGACAACACCTCTGTGTTCAATGTGCACAGCATTCTCAGTGGATTCCCTGCAGCTCTGTGGGGAGTGTATGTAGAGTATATGTTACTGTGTAACAAAGTAAACCTGAGACAGATGAAATTAAAGTTTGATACAGTCCTGGGGCTTCCTCCAGCCGCCTTCAGGATAATCAGTCCCTCGTTGTCCTCCTCCACCACCTGGATCTTCTGCTATGAGTCCAGGTACTTGAGCCAGTCGGGCGTAGTGCGCATGCACACACTCCGCCGCCATGAGCATACTACACCTGTGCAGCACTATTGCGCAGGTGCAGAATGTTCCTGGCTGTGGGAGCGGCATGCGGCCGGACAGCGCTGACTGGCTGAATTACCAGGACTCATAGCAGAAGATCCGGGTGGTGGAGGACAGCGAGGGACTGATTAGCCTGAAGGGGGCTGGAGGAAGCCCCAGGTATGTATAAAACTTTACTTTTCATCCGTCTCAGGTACCCTTTAATTTGTAGTCACCAAACCAAATTTTAACAACATATCAAATTATTTGATTTCATCAGCAAAGAGAGTGCATACATTTGCATAAATCAGCATCAATGCAGAATTATTTCCATCTCATTGACCATCTCTATTAGTGACACAGCTACACATCAGGCTTTATTCTTACAGCATAGATGTTATTTAGTATATATAAGAGATTCCTGTGTACACATCATATATACAGTCACAATCAGATCTGTATATCTGACCTTAAAAATACGGGGACTGCTTTATTGAAGCAGCACAAGTAACTAATTTTGATTGGTTTATTTCATTTTTGTGGACTAAGCACAGCTATTACTGTATATATACATTATTTTTAATGACTATTATCTGAGAAATAGAAAATTTTATCATATTTTCTATTTTAATTACAGTTACAAATTCATTAGGAGTCGGAGTCGGTGCATTTTTTCCCGACTCCGACTCCAGGCACCCAAAATTGCCCGACTCCACGACTCCGACTCCACGACTCCGACTCCACAGCCCTGTGTATGACCACCTTTAGAGCAGAGAGGAGGTCTTGAGTTCAGGTCTAAAGCACCTAAGCTACAGCCCTGATTATTATTGTTATAAAGCTATACCAGTTAGTGCTCTTTTCTATTGATCAGTCGGCATCGTAAACTCTCTGCAAGGCAAACTTGCTTATCTCTATTCATGCCACATGAATTGCAACAGGATTATCGCATGTGCGAAAGCATCTCACTGCAGAAATGCGTTTGCTATTACCAATGGCGAGGGGGTGAGGACTAGGGGGGGGGGGGGGGACTGGGGGGAAATTAAATTGGTAGATTGCAAAAAAAAAAAAACGCATAGCACTGCATTTGTTTTTCTTACGCTCCCTTGGAACCTTAACTGAGAGGGATATGGATGTTTCCTATTAAACAATACCAGTTCTTGGCAGTTCTGCTGATCTCTTTGGCTGCAGTAGTGGCGAAATCACACACCTGAAATATGCATGCAGCTAATCCATTCTGACTTCAGTCAGAGCACCTGATCTGCATGCTTGTTCAGGGGCTGTGACTAAAAGTATTAGAGACACAGGTTCAGCAGAAGAGTCAGGCAACTGGTGTTATTTTGAAAGGAAAACTCCATATCCTTCTCAGTTTAGATTCCCTTCAACCCAAACGCACGAAAAGTTTAGCATTTGCGTGAAAATTGAATCGCACCAGAGGGAAAAAAAAGTTGAGTCGGCGGCACTAGACAATTATTATAAGCGCACATAAAATGTCTTCATACCTAAAATGGATCTCCGTTACTGGAGGAGTTTTTGAAAAAGTGCATCAAAGTTTTTTTATACTTTTTTTCTTTTTTCAGTACAAACCTTTTTCGGAAGAGATTCAGACACAGCAGTACCGGGCACCGGAGGTCCTGCTGGGCTCGGGGTACAGCACCCCTGCGGACATATGGAGCGCTGCATGCATGGTACGTGCCCTCAGTGCCTGTCATTCACCAACAGGGTGACGAGGCTGTGCTGCGTCACTTATGGAAGATGGAATATTCAGCCTTGAAGAGACGATGTGTGTTGGCGTGGTGGAAATGAGAGGCAGCGGAGGCACAACTTTGTGCTCCATTGAGCAATGCAGCTAGAGGCGGTGGTGTTCCCATACATGTTCCCTTAGGAAATACAGTGGTGTGAAAAACTATTTGCCCCCTTCCTGATTTCTTATTCTTTTGCAAGTTTGTCACACTTAAATGTTTCTGCTCATCAAAAACCGTTAACTATTAGTCAAAAATAACATAATTGAACACAAAATGCAGTTTTAAATGATGGTTTTTATTATTTAGTGAGAAAAATAACTCAAAACCTACATGGCCCTGTGTGAAAAAGAAATTGCCCCCTGAAGCTAATAACTGGTTGGGCCACCCTTAGCAGCAATAACTGCAATCAAGCGTTTGCGATAACTTGCAACGAGTCTTTTACAGCGCTCTGGAGGAATTTTGGCCCACTCATCTTTGCAGAATTGTTGTAATTCAGCTTGATTTGAGTGTTTTCTAGCATGAACCGCCTTTTTAAGGTCATGCCACAACATCTCAATAGGATTCAGGTCAGGACTTTGACTAGGCCACTCCAAAGTCTTCATTTTATTTTTCTTCAGCCATTCAGAGGTGGATTTGCTGGTGTGTTTTGGGTCATTGTCCTGCTGCAGCACCCAAGATCGCTTCAGCTTGAGTTGACGAACTGATGGCCGGACATTCTCCTTCAGGATTTTTGGGTAGACAGTAGAATTCATGGTTCCATCTATCACAGCAAGCCTTCCAAGTCCTGAAGCAGCAAAACAACCCCAGACCATCACACTACCACCACCATATTTTAGTGTTGGTATGATGTTCTTTTGCTGAAATGCTGTGTTACTTCTATGCCAGATGTAACGGGACACGCACCTTCCAAAAAGTTCAACTTTTGTCTCGTCGGTCCACAAGGTATTTTCCCAAAAGTCTTGCCAATCATTGAGATGTTTTTTTAGCAAAATTGAGACGAGCCTTAATGTTCTTTTTGCTTAAAAGTGGTTTGCGCCTTGGATATCTGCCATGCAGACCGTTTTTTGCCCAGTCTCTTTCTTATGTTGGAGTCGTGAACAATGACCTTAATTGAGGCAAGTGAGGCCTGCAGTTCTTTAGATGATGTCCTGGGGTCTTTTGTGGCCTCTCGGATGAGTTTTCTCTGCGCTCTTGGGGTAATTTTGGTCGGCCAGCCACTCCTGGGAAGGTTCATCACTGTTCCATGTTTTTGCCATTTGTGGATAATGGCTCTCACTGTGGTTCGCTGGAGTCCCAAAGCTTTAGAAATGGCTTTATAACCTTTGCCAGACTGATAGATCTCAATTACAGCACTTTGTTCTCATTTGTTCCTGAATTTCTTTGGATCTTGGCATGATGTCTAGCTTTTGAGGTGCTTTTGGTCTACTTCTCTGTGTCAGATACCTCCTATTTAAGTGATTTCTTGATTGAAACAGGTGTGGCAGTAATCTGGCCTGCGGGTGACTACAGAAATTGAACTCAGGTGTGATAAACCACAGTTAAGTTATTTTTTAACAAGGGGGGCAATCACTTTTTCACACAGGGCCATGTAGATTTAGAGGTTTTTTTCTCACTAAATAATAAAAACCATCATTTAAAACTGCATTTTGTGTTCAATTATGTTATCTTTGACTAATAGTTAACGGTTTTTGATGAGCAGAAACATTTAAGTGTGACAAACATGCAAAAGAATAAGAAATCAGGAAGGGGGCAAATAGTTTTTCACAGCACTGTATACCGTATACAGTATATGTTTGATCTGCAAATAGTAAACACAAGACAATCTGATAATCTGCACCATCACTGTTATCAATTAAAATCTAAATGGAAAAGGAGTGCTCCATAGTGTATGACTTTAAAAAATAAGGAGAAGCCCGACACTCGGCCGAGTGTCGCCCGGGCTGCGGCCGGTCAGCCATTCCGGAGCGGGGACTAGGAGAGGAGCCAGGACGCCGTCGTGGGACCTCCCGACCAGCACTGGGCTGGAGAAAGCCCCGGGTGAGTACAATTTTCTTTTTTTAGATGAGCTCGGAGTCCCTTTAAGGTGGATTTGCTATTAACCATTAGCGGGTTTTTAAATGTGTATTTTTTTACCTTTGAAACTTTTAAATCGATTTCTCAAAAACTATAAGGTCGATTTGAAAAAAAAAATTTCCTCTTGTAGCCACTGGGGGCCCCTACAAGCTCTGGGGCTTTGGGGCAATTGCCCCCTTTACCTCTATGGTAGCGCCGGCCCTGCTTTGAGGAGAGAAAGATCTCTCTCCGATCAGACCCAATCAGTGAGAGATCTGTCTCTGGGTCGATCTGCCCATACATCATCAGATGAATGGGCACCTTAAATCTATTCCAGTAACTCTTTTTTCCTATTAGTTCTCATGCTGTGTTAAAGAAAACTAGAGGCGGAATTTTTAAATCTTAATAGAACCCATCGGTATGTCCTGTACACAGTGACATGCCTCTGTGTCCTTCTATCGCCACTGCTGGTCCCACCCCCGAGCTCTGCTGTCCCCCCTGAAAATATCGTCAGGCTAGTGACAATCTGCTTGTCGCTAGCCTTCTGTATTCCTGGTGCTTGTCAATCAGGCTCCTCCGCATTGCCGCCTCTATTACAGGCTCCCCCCGCCGTTCCCCGCCTCTGCTAGCTTCCTCCAATTGGAAGCCAAGCTGCGACCCAGGAAGTACTTCAGGGTTTTTTTTAGGGTGGACAGCAGAGGTGTGTGTATGTGGGGGGGAGCGGAAACTGAAGGACACAGAGACAAGTGATAGTGCAGAGAACATGTCTCTGTGTCCTATTAAGATTGAAAAATTCCGCCTCAGAGTCTCTTTAAAGAGACTCAGAGACGAGTTAAAGTACAGCTCTGATACTTACACGGGGCTTCCTCCCGCCCCATAAACACGTCTAAGTCCCACGCCATCCTCCCGCGGTCTGCCGTTCAGCCGTGGTGAGCTCCGTTACCACGCTCAGTCGATGCCAGTCAGGGTCTACTGCGTATATACAGACCTAACGCGCATGTGCAGTAGACCCGAACTGACATCACTGAGGCTGGTAACAGAGCTCACCGCGGCTGAACGGCAGACCACGGGAGGACGTGTTTATGAGGCGGGAGGAAGCCCCGGGTAAGTATTAGAGTTGTACTTTAACTCGTCTCTGAGTCTCTTTAAAGGAAACATCCAATCCAGTAGTTCTGTGCCTGTGCAATACGATGCTGATGACGTCGGCCAGACCACGTGACCCGTGCCGTGGAGCGCAGAAGAAGCCGACTAGGAAGCCAACCTTGCCAGATCGGCTTCTGCAGCACGGGACAACGGGAGGCACCGGAGCTGCGGCGAGGGCAAAGGACGGCTGCCAGGGGCTGGAGGAAGCCCCAGGTAAGTGGATTTTTTTATGGAGCTTGGACCTTCCCTTTAAGCTTTTAGAGCAGAGATGAAATTTTGACTTTAGTAACAAGTACCCGGTATGCTAAATACCCACACAGATGATGAATTACTGTCACTTAGAATGATCATTGGTGTTATTTAGGAGAATGATCGCTGTACACACTTGCTGCTCAGCTACAGCAGCCTGTTCTGCTCTATGGAAAAGGAAAGGGGGTGACAAATTAGTGGTGAAGAAAAATGGTGATCTTTTATGTTAATATTTTAGTGAGGTAGCATGATGAATTGCTAAATCATTCTTGGCACTTATATGTCTGAATATTTGCATGCATGTTATAGTGCAGTGATGGCTAACCTTGGCACTCCAGCTGTGGTTGAATTACAAGTCCCATGAGGCATTGCAATACTCTAAAAGCTCTAAGCATAACTCGGGGAGGCAGAGGCATTATGGGATTTGTAGTTTAGTCACAGCTGGACTGCCAAGGTTAGCCATCGCTGTAGTGCATGTATAAATTGCATAGTGTATATTAATAATATATTGTATGTATAAATGTGTATTGCTAGATAACTAACTACTGGTTCTCGTCCTGCCACAGGCTTATGAGATGGCCACATCCTTCTACCTCTTTGAACCACAAGCAGGACAGACATTCACAAGAAATGACGGTATGGCTGTAATAACATGGGGTAAAGGGATTGCATTCTATTTTATGTTTTAAAACTAAATTATATTTCGGAATTCTTTCATCTGAGATGTTACAAATAACATTGGAGACCATTCTGGATGGTGACTTTATACAATACAAATAACTATTTGTAACTAGTTCCGCCTGCTGGATTGACTGGCAGGTTTTGAAAGTAGCAAAGCATCTTGTTTTGCTGTAGGCAGTGCCGGATTTCTGGAACGGTCACAACGGTCCGGGCCTTGGGCGGCTGCAGCTCAAGGGGGCACCTGAACATGAAAGATTGGTTGCTACATATGAAAGAGGAGGTTTATAATGGGGAGCAACACATGAAAAATGGAAACTGATGCCCAAGGGAGCTGTTCATGAATGAGAGGGGCTGCTGCACATGGATGATAAACATGGAAGAGAGGGCTGCACATGGAATGGGAGGGGCTGCTGTACATGGATGATACACATGGAAGAGGGGCGGCACATGGAATGGGAGGGGGCTGCTGTACATGGATGATACACATGGAAGAGGGGGCGGCACATGGAATGGGAGGGGGCTGCAGTACATGGATGATACACATGGAAGAGGGGGCGGCACATGGAATGGGAGGGGGCTGCTGTACATGGATAATACACATGGAAGAGGGGGCGGCACATGGAATGGGAGGGGGCTGCAGTACATGGATGATACACATGGAAGAGGGGGCGGCACATGGAATGGGAGGGGGCTGCAGTACATGGATGATACACATGGAAGAGGGGGCGGCACATGGAATGGGAGGGGGCTGCTGTACATGGATGATACACATGGAAGAGGGGGCGGCACATGGAATGGGAGGGGGCTGCAGTACATGGATGATACACATGGAAGAGGGGGCGGCACATGGAATGGGAGGGGGCTGCTGTACATGGATGATACACATGGAAGAGGGGGCTGCAGATGGAATGGGAGGGGGCTGCTGTACATGGATTATACACATGGAAGAGGGGGCGGCACATGGAATGGGAGGGGCGCTGCAGCACAAGAAAGGGGAGCAACAACCTACTTGGACTAGGGGCACAAAAAGTATAAATCTGGCCTTGGCTCTAGTAGCCAAGTCTAACTCCACATAAGTCAAGTCTCCCTAGGAATACTCTTATGTCTGGTACAATGCAATTTCCTGTCAGATAGCTGCGTCAAATCGATTTCCGACAGTTCCAATCTGATTTCCCATCATTTTTCTGATTGATTTTGTATAGAAGTGATTGGAAAATCGATCAGAAAAACGGTCGGATATCAGATCGAATCTGTCGCAAATAATCAATTCGACCCATCTATCTAATGGGAAATTGCATGGTGTGTATGAAATCCTAGCAACTCAGAGGGAGAAGTAATTTGGGTTCCCGCAATCGCTGGAACGCCGAATTACGACTGCGCACTATAGCGGCACCCAATTCAGGCCCTACGCAGTGCGGGACGTGCACCAAGAAGCACTGCCAAACCAGCCTAAAGGGTATCTGAAGCGAAAATAAAAAAGAAAATTTGAGTACTATTTTTTTTTTTTAGCTTTAGATTTCCTTTAAAGAGGAACTCCAGTGAAAATAATGTAATAAAAAAAGTGCTTCATTTTTACAATAATTATGTATAAATAATTTAGTCAGTGTTTGCCCATTGTAAAAAAATTTAAATCCCTGATTAACATTCTGACATTTATCACATGGTGACATTTTTACTGCTGGCAGGTGATGTCAGTGGAAGTAGCTGCTGCTTGCTTTTCTGGCAGTTGAAAACAACTGTAAACAGCTATTTTCCACAATGCAACAAGGTTCACAGACAGGAAACTGCCAGGACCATGGTCCTCAGAGTTTCTTGTGAGAGGGGTTTCACCACAAATTCAGCCATACAGACCCCCTGATTATCCGTTTGAGAGAAGGAAAAGATTTCTCAGTAAAAGGGGGTATCAGCTACTGATTGGGATAAAGTTCAAGTATTGGTCATGGTTTCTCTTTAAATAAAATCACCTCCACCTCTCCTCTCTTGTTTAGATCATATTGCCTGTATGATTGAGCTGCTCGGCCGTATTCCACCAAAGATTGCTCTCTCTGGAAGAAATTCTTCAACATTCTTTGACAAGCAAGGTACGTGCATGGCCAAATGTCATCTAATCAGATAACATTCCCCACCCATTAGGAATGGCCACCTTCATACTGTATGTCTTATTTTAGTTCAGTTTGACTTTCAAGGCGTTATCAACCAAATAATGCTCTACTCACCCAGGCCTTACTCCAGCCCTTTGTAGTCGACACGTACCACTCTGCATTATTTGGTTGATAACGATAAAATTAGTGACTTACCTAAGTGCCAGAGGCTTCCCAGATCCTCCTGCCGCACACAGACACTGCTGGTCCCTCTAAACATGTTCGACAAGAGCTTGTGGAATACAGATCAGTGAATAATGGCGCACAGCGGCCAATGCATAAAAATGGCGCTGCATTAAAAAGATACGCTTATTGCTATTTATCGTTAGTACTGCATAATAATGGCACACAGGGAAAAAAGAAGAAAAACGGCACACTGTAACGTTATTTATCAATAGCGCCGTTCAGATGCCAAACAGCAGACGTTATTGTGCACAGTAACGTTATGTATCAATAGCGCCCTACATAAGCCAAACTGCAGAAGTTATTTAACTGCAAAACGGTGAATGGATTTAATGTAACACTGTCAAGGTTAGGGTTAGGCACCACCAGGGGGGTGCTTAGGGTTAGGCACCACCAGGGGGGTGCTTAGGGTTAGGCACCACCAGGGGGGTGCTTACTGCTTAGGGTTAGGCACCTCCAGGGGGGGGAGGGGTAGGCACCTCCAGGGGGGGGGGGGTGCTTAGGGTTAGGCACCTCCAGGGGGGGTGGTTAGGGTTAGGCACCACCAGGGGGGGTGGTTAGGGTTAGGCACCACCAGGGGGGGTGGTTAGGGTTAGGCACCACCAGGGGGGTGGTTAGGGTTAGGCACCACCAGGGGGGTGGTTAGGGTTAGGCACCACCAGAGGGGTGGTTAGGGTTAGGCACCACCGGTGGGGTGGTTAGGGTTAGGCACCACCGGTGGGGTGGTTAGGGTTAGGCACCACCGGTGGGGTGGTTAGGGTTAGGCACCACCAGGGGGGTCTTAGGGTTAGGGATAGGTACAGAGAGGGTTCTGTGTGTTAACGCTAAATAACGATAAGGCTTTAATGTTAAATAGCGATAAGCGACAAACGGATTAGCGGCAACACCGTGCGCCATTCGCAGGCGCCAATTTCAGATGGATCCTGTGGAATATGCTCCCTGTGGCAGAGCTCCGGACATGTATGAGGGTGCGTCGGTACTGGGAATGTGTGAGTGTGATCTGCACATGCCCAGTAGATTGAAGCCGCTCGTGCATAGCTGTTTTTCCTCAGTACACTAGCAGCTTCATTCTACTGCGCATGCACCAACCGTACTCGCTCATGTGCAGTACGATCGTACATCTGCTAATTAAGATTACACAACATTTTGTGTAAATTTTCATAATTAGGGCCATACGGAATTACGATTTGGACATTCAGCTGATTTTGTGTAATCCAATCTTACATTTTTGCGTAATTTTCGCATAATTTGGGTCGACTTTAGTGGTTAATAGCAAAGCCCTCCATACATGCTATCATCACCAAAATTGCTACATATGTTAGAGGAACTCCACTGAAAATAATGTAATAAAAAAGTGCTTCATTTTTACAATAATTATGTATACATGATTTGCCCTTTGTAAAATCTTTCCTCTCCCTGATTTACATTCTGACATTTATCACAGGGTGACATTTTTACTGCTGGCAGGTGATGTCATTGGAAGGAGATGCTGCTTGCTTTTTTGGAAATTGGACCCAGCTGTAAACAGCTGTTATTTCCCAGAATGCAATGAAGTTCACAGACAGGAAACTTTCAGGACCATGGTCCTGACATCACACTGTGGGAGGGGTTTCACCACAATATCAGCCATACAGAGCTCCCTGATGATTCGTTTGTGAAAAGGAAAAGATTTCTCAGTAAAAGGGGGTATCCGCTACTGATTGGGATGAAGTTCAATTCTTGGTCATGTAAAAAGTTTTTCAAAAAGACCTCGTCGTTTTTAATCTCAGAAAAAATACAGTTTAAAAAATTTTCCTTAGCAGTTTTAAAATCAATTTTCTCAAAAACTACAAGGACTTTTGGGGGAAAAAATGTTTTTTGCCTTGTTCCCACTATTCCCTTTAACATGCATAGTGATGGTAGCATCACAAAAACAGCACAAAATTATGCAAAAATTACACAATTATAATTCCTTATTGCATTTTGTTTTTCCTTATTATGATTTTACCTGAAATTTTGCATTATGATTTTACATGGTGATTGCGATTTACGATGTAAAATCACATTTATGCAAAATTTGTGCTCATCACTACTCATACACTGCCGGGACCGCTGCCAGAAGATAGTCCCGGGCAGCAGCAGGGGGTGTGAGAAGAATCTTGAAGGCCTGTGGCCATCCAGACGCTTCCCACTAGGGTTGCTCTTAAGTGAAATTACGAGTAGCACTTACTGGCCATGAGAGGGGGGGGTTAACTTACCCACGCCACCTCCTATAGCCAATGTGCTCCACTCGAGTTACACGGCAAGGGTTGAAGGAGGAAGCACGGGAGCGATGTGAGATTGAGTGGAGAGCATCGGCTCTAGGTGGCAAGTGGCGACATGGGTAAGTTAGCCCCACCCCCTCCGTGGCCAGTAAGTGCTACTCGTAATTTTGTTTAAAGGCAACCCTACTTCCCTCTAGTTCAGTAATTATCTTTCCTTACAGTTTTCCTGTAAACTTGAAATCATACAGCAGAATTACACTGTGTACAGTAAAGGTAGCCATACATCTAGAGATGATGGGCAGATCGACCAAGAGACAAATTTCTCTCTGTGATCAAATCTGATTAGAGGGAGATCTGTGGACTGCCCATACACCGCAGGCTGATTCCTGACCAATTTCAGCATGAAATCTTTATGATGCCACATATGCTGCTTTTGCTGTCCCCCATAATGTTAAATGTGCACTATACTCAGGGCCGGATTTACAATAAGGCACTGTAGGCACGTGCCTACAGGCGCTGGATGATGAAAAGGCGTCTTACTCCCCTCCCCTAGTGCCTTCCCCCCCCCCCCCCCTTCCCTGTCCAGAGTCGCAAGCAGAGTCCCCAGCTCTCAGCATTCTACTGAGTTTTCCCTTCAGTTGGCACCACTAGCTACTTAATGCTAAGGATACCTCTGGCTACCTAATACTAAGGGGCAGCTGTTGCTACCTATGGAGAGGTGACAGCAGGGTCAGCCAAGCACACTTGTGGTGTGGTTCAGTGGGGATTTGTAGGTGAATGGAGGATGAAGTCTAGGGTGCCAGGACATCGGTGCCTATAGGCTTCTGTGATATAAATCCGGGCCTGACTATACTTTACCTGTCTGCGCCCACCGCTGGCTTTGGGTCGGTAGACCATACACGTTACTCCAGCAAACACGTGGGGAGCATGTATGGGGATTTCAGCAGACCCCCGCACCAGCAGCTGACGCGGACAGGTAAAGTACAGTGCACCAGGAAGGGCAGATTTAACATTATGGTGGACAGTTCCAAGGGGTTCCTCGCTCGTCCTGATACCTCCCTGATACCTCCCGCTGCTACTGCCACACATCCGATTGACCACGACGGCCCAACATTTTGCAGCATGTCAATCGGATTGATCACATCGTCGATCGGGCATGGATCGGGCACCGATCTTCAACTGATTCGATAATAATTATTAAATCGGATGATGGATCGGCCGCCAAGTCACTAGATGTATGTATGTACCGTACTATTAATCTTTTTGTGTGCTGTAATTTTCCCCCTGGACAGGCAATCTCCTCCGGATCCCGCTGCTGTACCCCTGCGGTCTGTATGACACCCTGGTGAGCCGCCACAAGTGGCAGAAGAACGAGGCGCTCCTATTCGCCAGCTTCCTGCTGCCCATGCTGGATTACTCTCCCGAGAAGCGGGCCACAGCAGAGAAATGCCTGCAGCACCCCTGGTTACACTACTGAGGCGATCCAACCACATTCTTTTATGTTTCTATTTTTGTACTTTGTATAGCTCATCCAGAGATTAAACATCCTTTAAAAGTGCTTCTTTACTGTGGTCAATTATTTAAAAGAACGCAACAGAACTTTGTCTACAGATCGTCATTGAGATGCAAGTAATTCTGTGCTGATGCAAGTTTTACTTATATATGTGGAGCTTGGAAATTACTGCTGTATTTGATTGATCCATTTCCAATCATCAGTTTGGAATTAACAGCATCCTTTCGAATATCCCCAATTCCGGCCAGGGGTGAATTAAGATGCAATGGGGCCCTAAGGTGGTAACTTTGGCTCACTCTTTTGGTATTCTGAGGTGGGAGGTGGTTAAGAGAAGGCGACGTGTGAGCCCCTTGATACCTATTAGGTACCAGGCACTTGCCTAGGTTGCCTTGTTGTTGATCCTGCTCTGATTTTCTGCCTTTCTAAAAATGAAGGCATTGGACCCGATATGCTAAGAATTTCCCAGGTTGGAATTAATTGGAGGCTTCAGGGTTTGTTCACATCTAAAATCAAAATCGCAAACGCCAGTGTTTTGTGAGTGATTTCTTCCCCCTCCCGGCGCTTACCTGCGCGCTGTGATTTTGTATAAAACGCTTTTCAAGCGCTTTTGCAGAGCGATTTGTTTTTTAGTCAGGAAGTGAACTATTTGACCTGGAATAGAATACATACAATGTAGTTATTAATTCTTAAAATTTTAATTTACTTATTCTAAGAAGCGCAAATGCAGTCGCCGCACAAAGCGATTATGTGTGCGTTTTGCGGTTTTCCTATACCTTCCATTGTAGCAAAATCGCCCTAAAAATGGTGCAGGCAATGCTTTGCTGAGCGAAAAGCTGACAAAACGCTCAGATATGAACTATCCCATAAGGATTCATTGCACTAGCCATTTATAGAGCGTTTTTTTTTAAATCGCTTGCGCTCAAAAAAACGCAAACCGCCCTAGGTGTGAAAGAGCCCTTAAAGAGAATCTGTAAGGAGGGTTACTTACCTCGGGAGGGGAAAGAGGCCTTCCCCTGTGCAACACCAATCCAGTGCTACGGCCCCACGAATATCCACCAACAAGCGTGTCAGAGGATGCTCGTAATCGCTATAGCGGCTGCAGCACACGGCAATATTTACCTTGGGAATCCAGCGCAGGGGCAGCACCATCTTCCCCCTCGGGCTCCGGAAATAGCTCAGCCTGATCGGGTCCACTCATCGCAAAGGTAAATACTTCCGTCTGCTGTTATCCGGGGACCTCAGCGCTGGATCGGTGTTGCACAGGGGGACGGGGGAAGCCTCATTGGGATCCAGAGGCCTCCCCCTATTGAGGTACTGTAAGTACCACCCAGGGGCTCTTTTTTTTCTTACAGGTTCTCTTTAAATCCCCATACACGCACTTAACAGCGGTCTTTTATGCAGCACAATTATGAAACAACCTTTGTTGTGAAACAAAGTTGTTTGCTATTGTTCAAACAACTGATAAGACTGATCAGATGTCGATGCAACAGTTGGATTGACTTCTTATCAGTCTTAATAGTTTGAACAATAGCAAACAACTTTTTTTTGGTTGTTTCACAACAAAAGTTGTGATAATTGTGCTGTATAAAAGACCGCTGTTCAGCGTGTGTATGGGGCTCGAAGTCTAACTATACAAGACAAATCCTAATGCCTGGTACACACGAGAGTTTCTAGCAAATGTACTGTAAGATCGATTACTTCCAACATGTCCAATCTGACTTCCGATCGATTTTCCCTGGAAGTGAACTGAAAATGGATTGAAAAATGGATTGGAAATCAGATCGGGCATGTTGGAAATAATCGATCTGGCAGAAAATCTCATCGTGTATACCAGGCATAAGAGCAATCAGGATGGTAAGTGAATATAAACGATCTATAGAAACAGCATCTGAAGTGCAAATGCCTAGACCACAACCTCTGTATACAGCTGGGTGGGTTGCGTGTCCAAACAAGGAGCGCAGAGTACAACAGTGCACAGTTTCAGTCAGACTAATGAAAGAGGCCGGGGTCACACTGGCAATTAAGTGGCAAAGGTATCAGTGAAAACAGATCTAATTACCGTTCGATCTGATCCATTTTCACTCCATGGCCATTTAGCTGCTTCCTTTCTGTTTCCCGATATCTCCCCCCCCCCCCAGACCCCCATCACCACCAGTGGATTTTGCCTGTTAGAACAGTCCGTTTCGTTACTAATGTGATGAGACGTTCCATTTTCTTATGCAGTGCTTCAGCTTCCGTTTCCCCTCCTCTGGGCACATCGGTCTGGTAAAATTGCTGCAGCAGGAAACTTGCGTTCCGTTCAGAGGATCGTGCAGAACAGATCCGTTCTAACCGACCAATATGATCCATAGGTTAACACTGGATCCATTTGCATCAGTTAGGATCCATTCCGTTAGGATCCGTGAACGTACCGTTTTTTTTTTCCACCAGTGTGAACCCGGCCTGAGTGGCAAAGCAATGGCAGGAAGGGGAGACCAGTGGTGGTAACAAGACCCTATAATATAAACATCCCCCTACTACTGAAGCCATCATACCCCCCAAAACACACACACACACCCTTTGGCTGCATTTTCACACGCACGCGCACACACACGCGTACACACACAAGCACACACATGCGCACACACACGCGTACACACACACTATACACGCACGTACACACACACACACGTACACACACGCGTACACACACACACACACACACACTTATACACACACACACACAAACAAACACCCCCTAATGCTCTGCTCTGCAGAAGTTGCATAAAAAACTTCCCCTACAAGGAAGAGAACCTGTCCCATGCTTATGCCAAATAAAGACTGATCTTTTTATACAGATCAGTATTTGAGCCATCCAGTGTGGACCGGGCCTTACATCCAGAGGACCAGCCTGACAGCCATGTAATTTGCATTGTTTAAAAGGAAATAAATATGGCAGCCTCCATATCCCTCTCACTTCAGGTGTCCTCTAAGCCTCAACTGATTGGTGCACAGGTGCAGAGAAGAACTGCTATACCGAGGATGTTTCAATATGAAAAGTTCAGTTCAAATTATAATTCACACTATTAAGCATAATTGTTTTGATTTATTCTGGATTTAGTTAGGACTTTGCCTCTGTCAAATAGTCAAAAAAATACCATCCCAATATTATTAATATTTTTATTCTGTATATGTGGCACTGACATATTCTGTATATGTGGCACTGACATATTCTGTATATGTGGCACTGACATATGTGCTTTTTACAGAGTAAATAACAGTAGTTATGTCACTGATCATCCTCAGAGGAGTAGAGATGGCCCGAACTGTTTGCATGTGAACTTATTCGCGCGAACATCTGTGGTTCGCGTTCACGATCGAACACGAACTTTATGCGAGTTCGACCCGCCCCTATACTACATCATTGGGCAAAACTTAGAACCTCTACATCACAGTCAGCAGACACATGGAAGCCAATCAGGCTACACTCCCTCCTTGAGGCCCCTCCTTTATAAAAGGCAGCAGCATCGGTTCTTACTCTGTGTGCTGCGTTGTTAGTGAGCGAAGGGAGAGAGTTGCTGCAGAGATTAGGCAAAGCTTAGTTTGGCTGATAGGCTTGTTAGCTTGCTCCTTGCTGATACTTATTGCTAAAGAGCACCCCAAAACAGCTCTTTTGAGAGCTAATGTTCTTGTGATGTTTTGTTTTTTTTCTGTGGCCCACTGACACTTGCATATACAGCCCAGTCAGTCGCAGCTGGCCCTTGCTAATTGCTATACTGTGCCAGGCCCAGCACATTCAGTGCCTACCTTTTCACCCCACCTGTATATGACAGCTGCACATTTGTAATACCAGTCCGTGCATACCTGTTCGTGTTCACTGCACCTGCGTGACAGCATGCAGTTTTATATACCAGTCACTGCATACCTGTTCAGTGTACCTGTGTGTGTGACAGCTGCACATTTGTAATACCAGTCCCTGCATACCTGTTCATATTCACTGCACCTGTGTGACAGCACGCAGTTTTATATACCAGTCACTGCATAGCTGTTCAGTGTACCTGTGTGTGTGACAGCTGTACATTTATAATACCTGTCCGTGCATACCTGTTCACTGCACCTGTGTGTGTTACAGCTGCACATTGTATTGATACCAGTCCGCGCATACCTGTTCACTGTACTGGTGTGTGACAGCTGCACATTGTATTGATACCAGTCACTGCATACCTTGCACTGCACCTGTGTGACAGCATGCTGTTTTATTTACCAGTCACTGCATACCTGTTCAGTGTACCTGTGTGTGTGACAGCTGCACATTTGTAATACCAGTCCGTGCATACCTGTTCACTGCACATGTGTGTGTGACAGTTGCACATTGTATTGATACCAGTCACTGCATACCTTTCACTGCACCTGTGTGACAGCACACAGTTTTATATACCAGTTCGTGCATACCTGTTCACTGTTCCTGTGTGTGTGACAGCTGCACATTTGTAATACCAGTCCGTGCATACCTGTTCACTGCACCTGTGTGTGTGACAGTTGCACATTGTATTGATACCAGGCACTGCATACCTGTTCACTGCACCTGCGTGACAGCACACAGTTTTATATTCCAGTCACTGCATAACTGTTCAGTGTACCTGTGTGTGTGACAGCTGAACATTTGTAATACCAGTCCGTGTATACCTGTTCACTGCACCTGTGTGTGACAGTTGCACATTGTAATGATACCAGTCTGTGCATACCTTTTCACTGCACCTGTGTGACTGCACATTGTTATACCAGCAGTCAGTGTATACCTTTCACTGCACCTGTGTGACTGCACATTGTATTAGTCAAGTCAGTGCATACTTTTCACTTCATCCCCCCAATATGGACAAAACAGGCAGAGGCAGATCCAGAGGCAAGCCACCCGGCAGGTCTGTTTGAGGTCGTGCTGTCATGATTTTTTGTGGCCCTGGACCAAAGTACAGTGTTCAGAAGGCACGTGCCATCAACCCCCAAGATTGTTACGATGTAGTTGACTATTTAACACAGAACACCTCATCTTCCTCAGCTTCCGCACGGTAACCGTGACATATCTTCCTCCTTCTGCTCTGATTCTGGCACCCCACTTAACACTCAGTCGGCCGCCACCACCAAAGTGCCATCATCCCTGGGCTCAGCGGTGTGGAAATTTTTTTTCTGTGTCTGCCTCAGATGAGAGCAATGCCATTTGTTCTCTCTGCCACTGAAAATTGAGCCATGGAAAGACCAAGACCCACGTAGGGACAGGTTACTTACGAAGGCACATGATGACAAAGCACAAACTGCAATGGGATGACCACCTGAGGAAAAGCAGCACACAAAAGCAAAGCCAAACACCGCAGTGGAAGATACCAGGCCGCAATTATTTCTCAAAAAAGGCGATACCCAAACTGTACCGTGATGTTGAAAGGCAAGTGGTGTCATCTCTAGCACATAGCATTGGGTCAAGGGTCCATCTGACCACAGATGCCTGGTCTGCAAAGCACGGTCAGGCCTGCCCGAAAACTAAGTCAGTCCCCACACACAGCATCTCTGCCTGCCTGCCCCAAGACTAAGCCGGTCCCCAGTCCCCACATAGCATCTCTGCCTGCAGACCGCTTGACTGCCTTCTCCGCCACCACCAACAGGGTCAAGGACTCCAGGCGCATTTCTGAATTTTTAAGGCCGCAGCTAGCAGCAGCTGCTAACAAAACAAATAATATTTTTTTCTGGTGCGTGTACATGCCTGCCTAATTTTTCTGGCTGCACTGCGGCTGCAACAACAAATCAAAAGGCATGTACATGTGTCAATTCCCCTTCGTGATCGTTACCTTGCCGCGGTGAAGGGGCTTGCGTATCACAATGAAGCAATGACCGCCGGCTATATGAGTGTGCTGGGGTTGGGGGGCACACCTCCTGACCCAAGAAGATAGATAATAAGATCGTTGCTTCAATGTGGACAGACCAAATTCGATCAGCTGGACACTCAGTCACTGTTGTTCTGTCATTCAGCTACCTCAGCCCAACCATATGGGCTTGAAAACCGCCATCACCTGCACTCTCGCCATGGTGCGCACCAGTCCAGCGTGGCCATCACAACACAAACAGCCAAAGCAAAAGCTGAACTCCCCATGCCCATGATTCTTACTATAAAAGTCTGGGAAGCGACAAGAAAAAAATACCTCCAATCAGATGTCTATTCACCATTTACTCCTATTTGGTGTAATCCTAACTTAGAGCATTTACAACATATTTCTGATCCCATTTTATGGTCAAGACATGGGATAAAATGGTTAACACACATTATCACTGATGGTCGATTATCCTCTTTTGACGCCCTATAACAGGAATTCTCATTAACCAATAACGTGTTCTTTCAGTACATTCAAATCAGGCATGCAGCGAACACCCAATTTCCTAGGCCTATCACACTTAAAGGGAACCTTAACTGAACGGGGGGGGGGGGGGGGTTGGAGGGGTAAAGAGTTTCACTTACCTGGGGCTATTACCAGCCCCCTGCAGCAGTCCTGTGCCCTCGGAGCCGCTCTGGAATCCTCCGGTCCCCCGCTGTCACTTAGTTTGGTTTTTGACGACTCACCAGTCGGCCGGCCGCCATGCGTATTATTGGACGCATTCCCTACTGCAATTAGCGCTGCTGTGGACCGCAACGCGTACAAAAAGACACGTTGGAGCATATCTACATGTGCGGAATGTGGCAACGCGTATTTTTGTACGCGTCGTGGTCCGCAACAGCGCTAATTGCACTTTACCCCCCCCCCCCGTTCAGTTACGATTCCCTTTAAATCTGATCCACTGGAGATGTTACTACTGCAAAAAAGACTTAAGCAGGCCATACACTGGCTCGATTCACGGCCGTTTCGACAGCAGATCCGATCCTGGGATCGGATCTGCTGCCAATCGCTTGCGCTAAACGCACCCGCCGATCCGATTCCCTCCCGAAATCGGATCGGACCGTCGATCGCGCCGTGCGGGAAATTACCCTCGATCGCCCGGCGGTAGGAGCGCGTCGCTTGCGGCGTACGATTCGGGCCCGATCCGAGCATGTATACATTACCTGAAGCTGGCTCCGGGGTCCTCTTCTCCTCGCTGCACCGCATTTCCGCATGTCCCAGTGTACGCTTATACTTCCTGTGTCACTCCGGTGACCAGGAAGTTGAAATAGAGGGCGCTCTATTTGAACTTCCTGGTCACGGAGTAACACAGGAAGCGCCGGGATGGAGCAAGAACAGCGGTGCGGTGCAGTGCGGAGAAGATGCCCGGGAGCCAGCCTCAGGTAATGTATACGGGGGGGGGGGGACAGGCGGCAGGAGCAGCTGAACAGATTGTGATCGGTTTCAGGCTGAAATCGATTCACAATCTGTTTGCAGTAAAGGCAGCCATACGATCCCTATCTGATCAGATTCGATCAGATAGGGATCTGTCAGCTGGTCGATCTAATGGCACATCGACCAGTGTATGGCCACCTTTAGATTCTCCCCTTTCAGCTATTTACTCAACCCTTATTGATGTTTCCTCTCCTAGAGTGGAATTGGCATTTCAGGAGTGGTGCACTGAAGTACCCGATCTTGAGGAATCTGAATGGATGGATATGCTGGAGGACACTGGATCTTATCTTACATCCATCAAAGATAGGCTCATTCAACTTAAATTCACTTATAGAATCATTACACTCCTATCCGACTGGCACGCATGTATCCAGACAAACCTGATTGTTGCCCTAGATGTGGTTAGCGTTCTGCAAATTTTATTCACATGGTTTGAGTGTGTCCTCATATTCAGACGAACTGGAACCAAATTAACACCTTCCTCCAAAAAATCTTTGAAAGACCCATTGCCATTAGTCCTAAGAAGACTCACTTACTGGGAATTGCGGGAGAAATATCTCCTAATAGAAGACTAATGATACTCTGGGATTTGCTGTGCTATTTTGCCAGGAAAACCATAGTAGTATACTGGCTGCGGCAGAGAGCTCCTACGATAGCAGAGTGGGTTAAAGTGGTAAATACACCACTACCATTTTACAAAGGAATTGTCCTCTAAAATTTGACAGTATTTT
Organism: Hyperolius riggenbachi; assembly: GCF_040937935.1. Lineage (NCBI taxonomy): Eukaryota > Metazoa > Chordata > Amphibia > Anura > Hyperoliidae > Hyperolius > Hyperolius riggenbachi. The sequence continues at coordinate 29,334 of NW_027152375.1, forward strand.
GGGTTTCGTGGATTGAATACCTCAAAGAACAAGGTATTGATTATGCCACACAAAGTTAGCAAGATCACTCAAGACATCTTGATGGTGTCTGACCGGGGAACAACTCCGTGAGAAGAGAGGGTGGGTAGGATGGAATGGGCTGTAAATGTTCCTTTTTTATGTGTTGTATTGTTTATGATAAAAAACCAATAAAAATTATTTGTTAAAAAAAAATATTTGCATTCTTCTACTGAAAAATGTGTTTAACTGACTCTAAACTTTATTCCCATCCTTTTAATTGATATATTTCTTATTTTCAAATGTTAATATGGAGGAAAATGAACCAAGATAGAAAGGACCAGTGGGGTTTGAATGATAAAACATTATATTTTTCCTATGAAACCTTTATGGTATGCGTGACTAGGGGGTGTGTTAGGGTGTGGTTAGGGGGTGTGGCTTACGTGTCCCTCTTTTTTATCTCAAAAAGTTGGGAGGTATGGTAATTAATATATGGTTTAAATAGTGGTAATCAGGGCCGGGCCGAGGTAGAGGCGAGAGAGGCTCCAGCCTCAGGGCGCAGTGTAGGAGGGGCGCACAACTCACTCAGCTATCATTCCCCTATTGTGTTTGAAGCAAAGAGAAATAAGGAAAGGGGATACATGCTGGGGCGCCTCTAGGCATAGGCAGTACAGGCCATTGCCTAGAGTGCCATTGGTCCTGGGGGGCGTCATGTTGCTGGATTAAGCCCCGCCCCCAAATTAAGCCCCGCCCCAAAATAAGTCCCACCCAAAATTAAGCCACACCCATGTGGGTGTTCTATTACTTGCTTCTGCTGCATCTACTTAGCGTAAGTTGCAGGCAGCTTACACTTCTGTGCCTTGTGCATGTTTCTTTCATCCTTTGTGCCATCTCTGCCTCCTTCTGTGCCCTTTGTGCCTCCTTCTGTCCCCCTGTGCCTCCTTAGCCTTTATTTGTCCCCTTGTGCTACCTCTGCCCCCCTGTTCCTCCTTCAGTCCCACTCTGCCTCCTTCTGTCCTCCTGTGCCTCCTTCTGTATCCCTTTGTGCCTCCTTCTGTCTCCATGTGCCACCTCGGTCCCCTGCGCCTTCCTCTGTCCCCCTGTGCCCCTTCTGTCCCTGTGTGCCTCCTTTAGCCCCCCTGTGACTCCTTCTGTCCCACTTTGTGCCTCCTTCTGACCCATTTTAGAGGGTGCCAGGCCGACCAGGCAGTCATGAGTGCTGTGCAGGGGGAACAGTGTTCTCACCCCCCCCCCCCCCCCACCAGATGTTGCGTCCCCAGATGGTGAACAGGCTTGTTCACTGGCCTGCAGCCCGTAAGCTCACTTCTGCAGCCTTACATTACGTGTATTTTCTGGTGAAACACTGCACGCATTGCAAATCTTCTGATGAAAAATGCTGCCGCATTATGATTATTTCCTGGTGAAACGCTGCCACATTACGATTATTTTCATGGAAGGGCGCCATGGGGGTGGGGCGCCACAGATTTTCTCGCCTGGAGTGGCAAAATGGCTAGAGGCGCCCCTGGATACATGGCAGTGGCTGAAAGCCAGATAACTACAGACTAAGGTGTTGGGGGCCCTGGGGCGCCTCTTAGTCTAATAGCAATCAGCGTGTGACGGCTGGGGTGGGAGGGATGGAGGGGCGTATTTTGAGTTCTCAGCCTTGGGTTCTGGAGGACCTTGTCCCAGCTCTGGTGGTAATCATTTGAAACGTGCCCCTCTGCTGTTTACACCACTCATACTGTAAACGTGCACTGGGGCCCAAAACTCCTGAGGCTGAGCTACATTCAGACAACCAGCAAAGGCAACTTCAAAAACTCAGTTTATTTTTTTTTAATAAAATCGTAATTCCAGTGAGTCCACCGCCGACGCTTCGTTATGGAGTTGCTCTGATATAATCCTGGCATGGAACATTCTCCGCCAGCCTTGCTGCCTGCGCCTCTCCCTTCTGCACACCAGAGGGCGCTCGCCGAATCACACGGCTCTCTCCCGTCAAAGCCGCTCTATACCTCCTTCCGGCCACGTGATGCTCACTGGTGTCTAGAGCGCGTCCCCGTGCCCCGGCCTATGAGAGAGCGCGTGCACGGGAAATTCCGAGAGATCAGGAGAGAATAGCAATCCGCAACGTTCTCTGAGGATACCTGAGAGACCGAGAGAGGTATTACCAGGCATGAGATAACCGGGGGTTACTATAGGCGAGGGGAGGAGTTAAGCTGATGGGGAGGGGTCTTACATGCTGTTATTTCATGCCAGTGTCCTGTCTGTGTGTTGTAGAGGGATATGTGATGTTGCAGATGTTATGTAGAGTAGAGGGATGAGTGATTCTGCTTAGTGTCACATAGAGTAGTAAGGGGAGGGGCTTTGCATACAGCTATGTGGCAGAGGGGCATACCTCTCAACCATCCCGATTTGTCTAGGACTGTCCCAGGTCCCTAGCAGGGCCGATGCAGAGGCGACAGAGGCTCCAGCCTCAGGGCGCAGTGTAGGAGGGCGCACAACTCACTCCGCTATAATTCCCCTATTGTGCTTGAAGCAGAGAGAAATAAGAAAAGGGGATACATGGCAGTGACTGTGAGCCAGATAACTAGAGATTAAGGTGTTGGGGGCCCTGTGGCGCCTCTTAGTCTTATAGCAATCAGTGTGTGACGGCTGGGGTGGGAGGGATGGAGGGGCACACTTTGGTGTCTCAGCGTTGGGTGCTGGAGGACCTTGTCCCAGCTCTCTAGCGTCCTTCTCCTGCATCCCGGTGCATGCTTCTTCTCACCTACTTCCTGTACTCTCCCAGCATTAAATGCCGAGTATGTGTGAGCGGAAGCAGTGCGCCTATCATACTAGAGTCCAGTGATGTGCCTTGTCCTGTAACCTCTCCCTTTAGTGCCCGACATCTCCATCTTCTCACATGTAGCCATGCAACGCAGGTGGATAAGCCGACACTAGAGGGAGAGGTGAGCAGTGACAGGAGGGTGCATGTCGCTGGACTCCAGGACAGGTGAGTGATGAATTATCTACCTTCCATAGCCCTGTAAACCACTAGACCACCAGGGAAGTGTTATTGGGGTGGGAGAGGGAACCACTTGACCATCAGGTAAGCTTTATGGAGTAGGAAGGAGGAAACCACCAGGAAAGATTTTTGGGGAGAAGGTAAGGTAGGGGGGGGGGCGTCACTAGTCCACAATGGAAGCTTTATTTGGGGAAGGGGAGAGAACCACTAGACCACCAGGTAACTTTTATTGAGTAGGGAAGGGGAAACCACCAGGAAATGTTTTTTTGGGATAGGTGTGTGGGGAGGGGCACCAGAGATGCTTTATGGGGGGAGGGGGGCACTAGACCACTCCGGGAAGCTTTATTGGCGATATACGGAGGGGGAAACCAATAGACACCAGGGAAGCTTTACTGGGGAGAGAGGGGGTAAACCACCAGACACCAGCAAAGCTTTATTGGGAAGGGAGGGGGAAAACTATTAGAGACCAGGGAAGTTTATATGGAGTGGAGGGGTACTGCATAATGTTTAGCAAAGGCCCATAAGCAATAACATGGCAGAGATCATTGTTTTTAATTTGGAGAGATCCTATATTGGTTTGCTGCACTACAAATATGTGGCAAGGATGCATACTTTGTTAAACCATCAGTGTTCTCCCCAGGGCTAATTAGGTGGGCGGGCCGCCCGGCTGATTTGAAACCCCGCCCGCCTGTTGTCATGTGCTTGCCTAGCTTCAGCAATGGACCTTTTTAAACTGCACATAGGAGCGCTCCATTACCTTCTTTCAATCAGCGCCAGCTCTCGCATGCTTAATAGCGAAAGCTGAGGCTGTACACTGCAGGAGCGCTCCTCTGCCTGTCACCCCGAGCTTTCTGGTGAGGCAGGGATTGGCTGGGCAGGCTTTTTGACGACACAGGGATTGGCTGGGCGGGTTGTAAGGGGCGGGACTCCTGCTTCCATTCTCCCTCCCGCGTCTGCCCTCCACGAGAAGTAGGATCTATGTAATGGCGGCCTCTCTCTCTTGTCAATGAGAAGAGAGATGCAGCCAAGCACGTACACACATCCCTGGGCATTATCAGCAGCCTGCAGGAGTGAGATGAGAGCCACGTGGGTCCAGCAGTCCAGGACAGCCGCAGAGCTGCTAATCAATTCTCTCCTTCCTCCCCCAGACTGCAGGTAAATATGCCAGAGAATGAAAACAGCAGCTGCTGGTCTAATCCAGCTGGGGGGAGACACGGAGCAGGAGAAGTGATGCCCCTTCAGAGCTCTGCATGTTTTTTTCACTTTCAGTTTGGGGGCAGAGGAGACGCAGCCATGCAGAGCATGTTCAGTGACAGGCTGTAAGGCAGCGTCCTGTGCACTCCTCTCCTGCTGTGTCTGCATCTTCCCCAGGCCCCAGCTTGTATCTGTCTGTAGTGATGTGCTCCCCCTCCCCCTTCACTCTGTGGGAAGTTAGTGGACCTGAACTCTTGCACAGGACAGAAGAAAAACAGAGAAATGCACCCTGTATTTAGAGAAATAAGCCTGAGTAATTGGATCTCTTCCTGTGTCACATGACTGCCATTTCAGATGGGGCAGATATGCTCATTTGAAAGCACTGGATGTTAGCCTGATGTCTGCTTCCAAGAAAGCAGGAACTAGAAACTGCAGATTTATTTTAGGATTTGCATCAGCTGTAACAAACATGCTTTTATTTAAAGGTTGCTTGCTAAATTATGCTGTTGCACATCTTTTAGAGCATAGAGGAAGTTCTAAGTTCAGGTCGGCTTAAAAAGGGACCTGGGCTCCTTAATCTGAAACAATGCTAATGCTAGGTACACACAATGCACTTATCTGACAGATTTACTGTCAGATCGATTATTCCCAACATGTCTGATCTGATTTCTGCACAATTTCCTATAGAAGTGAACAGAAAATCGGAAATCAGATCGGACATGTTGGAAATTGTCGATCTGACAGTAAATCTGTCAGAAAATTGCATTGTGTGTACTTAGCAGGTACATCGGCTTGCCTCCTCATCCTCCTTTTATTTTGTAAGCAGAGTTGCGCTGGCCCTGCATTCTCCCCCCCCCCCCCCCCCCCTTCGCCACCCGGCTACTTTTTCATACCACCCGGCTGGGAAAAATTTCTGGGGAGAACACTGACCATACCTTACATGCTGATTGATTTTTTTTTCTTTGTAGTTTAATGGAGACTCCTGAAGAGGACGTGTCTTCTGTCCCCAGGGAGACCATGGAGGTTAATCCAGAGTATTTAGAGCAGCTAAAAGATCTGGATATCCCCGAGGAAGAGGCTAAGAAGGTACATCGTCATGCAGCTATATGGCTCACACAGTGACGTCCCAATTTCTCAAGAAGTGTATATTGCTCTTCTCATCCGGGATAGTAAATATAAGTACTGGAGCTTTAAGACGCATACACACGCCATACTTCTGCTCCAATTGACGGGTCCGCCAGACCCTCCCGCTAGGTGGGCGCTCTGCCGACAGTAGCACGTGTGTATGCGCTGTCGGCAGACTGATCAGGTTGTTTCTGAACGCTCATCAGTCTGCCGACAGGGCGTACACACGTGCTACTGTCGGCAGAACGTCCGTTTAGCAGGAGGGTCTGGCGGACCCGTCGTTTGCGGAAGTGTGGCGTTTGTACGCACCTTTATGCTTTGCTTCTATGTAAAGCACTACAGCACATATGCTCCCCAGAGCTTGTTTGTTTGGCCCATGCAACAATTTGCATAAAATTATCATAAGATGTCCATCAACTTGGAATTCTTAGTATCACTTTGATGCTACACCTCATTAATTCCCTTACTTATGAAATGCCCAGCAATCTGTATTCACTAGCACTGGAAAGGTTATACTGTAATGATAAAATAGCTTCCAGAACAGAACTGGGTGTCTCGTTAAAGCCACAGCACTTTGCATAGGAGGTCTCTTGACCTGGATCAGACCCCTTTGGAATTGTCTGTACAGGCATGTGGAGTCTAAAGGTAGTCATACATCAGGCGACTTCCGCCCATCCGATTCGATTATTATTATCTGAATCAGATGAAGATCTGTGCCGCCAAGTGCATGCCTGGCCAACAATGAGACCATTTTTAGGCAGGAACTGGTCACGTTAGTCGTTCGGACATGCCGCAAGATGTAGGGCCGACTTGCTCGATTTGGTGCGTTGCGGCGAGAGTTACCGGGACGAGCGACGACCTGAACAAAACACCTAGCGCTGTTCCCCTAACGTTTAATGCCCCCCCCCCCCCCCCCCCCTCCGAAGCCCAGTGCAAGCGATACAGTATCTGTCCGCGGCCTCCACTTGCGCCGGGCTTCCTTCACTGTGCTTTTACGTGCGCCACGTAGTTGTCTAGTAATGTGGGCGCGTGTGACGTCTGACACCACACACACGCCCTTACTAGGCAACTACATGGGACGTGCGTGTATGGACAGTGCAGGGAGGCGGCGGACAGTTAATGTATTGCTTGCACTGGGCTCCGGTGGGGAAGACGGGACATTAAACATTAGGGGCGGATTGGCTCGGCGAGGTGGTTGGGTACGATGTCATAAGGCAGATACCAGATCCATTTCAGCATGAAATTGATTGGGATTCAGTCTGTGGTGTATGGGCAGCCGACAGATCTCTCTCTAATCAGATTCGATTAGAGAGAGCTTTGTCTCTTGGTTAAATCTGCCCCAAATCGATTTTGCAGAACGATTCCTTTTCACTTCCTAACATCAGTCAGGAAGTGAACTCTTTGATCAATGTATTTATTCTTAACGCAAATGCAATCGCTGCATAAAGCGATTTTGTGAGCGTTTTTCCTAAACCTTCCATTGTAGTAAATTCACCCTGAAAATGATCCATGCAGCGCTTTTCTGAACGGAAAGCGTATGGATCGCCCCAATCTGAACTAATGCATAGGATAGCATGGTGTAAGCGCTTTCAGAGCGATTTTGAAAAATCGCAGGTGCTTAAAAAAAAAAAGAAAATCCAAAAACACCTCCAGGGTGAACGAGCCCATACAGAGATTCCATCACTGCCTCCTAGCCGTATTAGTAGCGACAGCTTACGTAGCCCATGTGGCTGGATAATGTAATGCTTAAAGGACACCGAAGCGAAAATAAAGTAAGAAATAAATGATTGTATCTATCTTCCTTCACCTAAAAATGACTTTTTAAGATATTCCAGTTTTATTTTATGTTTAAATGTACTTTTTAAGTTTTAACTGTTTTATTGTTTTTGCTCAATGATACATTCATTGAAGTATGCCAGAGCTAAACTCTATAAACTATTGACCCTTTTTAATCGCTTTCCTGCTCTCAGAAGCCATTTTCTGCTAGGAAAGGGTCTTTATAGTTAGAATTTCTTTTCAGTGAGGGTCACACTGTAGTCACTTCCTGTCTGAGTCAGCCACTTACATACCTGATATTTAACTCTTTCAGGCAGAGAAAGGAAAAAAAGGAACACAGCATAGTTATTTGTGTGCTAGGCACTGTACATACCCATGTCTATCTCATGTCACACGTCACTTCGGGTATCCTTTAAGGGCTCTGCCTCTGACATAGGAGAACTGGGTTCAAATCTCTGCTCTTCCTATTCAGTAAGCCTAGTATTCTAGTGGCTGCCTCTCAAACACTTTGAAAAGCGCTATATAATTGTTGGAATTATTATCCTTCATCCACAACTGACCTGTCTCTGAGTTGATTCATTGCTTTCTGCACACCTTGTAGGTATTTGTAGTTCTGCTTTCAGGCTGGACATTAACTGATGACCTTCTTCTTTGTTTAGGCACTCATTCTAACCGGGAACTTTTCTGCCGAGGAAGCCGCCATGTTCTACTTTGAAAGCCTAGAAAACCACAATCTGGTAATTCATTTCGAATGCTTTTCCAAAATACAGGTGTTTCGGAAAATTGGTGCAGAAGAATAAAGGTGGGCATACACTGGTAGATGGCCAGCAGATCCCTCTCTGATCGAAATCTGAGCAGCGAGGGATATATTACTTTCACACGCTGCAAATGGATATTCAATAGGTTTTACCTAGAAATCTATAAAAAAAAAATCTATGGCTTCTCCGCTGCACAGCTGACTGACTGGCCCTCTCAGATCTCCCCCATCTAGTGCAGCCCAGGGCCCATGCAGAGTGTTGGCAGCATAACGCACTCACTGCACACAGATTTTCACTCTATTTTAGTATGAAATCTTTGTGCCTGCTAAGTCCCAGTACCCCCGCGGTTCTCACCTGTCTACCTCCTGGTCCTGGTCTCTGCTTCTCCCTGCCAGCTTCTCCTCTTCACTTCTGTGTCCTTGGGCACCTGTATAGTGTAATACGGACAGACACCAGGGGCGCTGTGACCACCTAGTGTTTATCCCCTGCATTACGTCACACAGGCCCCGGGGCAGGAAGTGAAGCAGAGACCGTGCTGTGGGGTGGACAGTTGAGAGTACCTTCTCGTCCGCCAAATCGAATGCCGCTAGCTACACGCTCATGATCCGCCGTCGATTGACCGATAGACCCAGTCAAGCAATTTCGTCTGGAAATCGGTTGACTGAGGAGGCCAAATAATGCACAGATTTCTCACCAATTTTGTCAGAGCCATCAAATCGTCCGTATATCAACAGGAGCCGGGCTGGTTGTAGACTTTTTGCTTCCTGAGAAAACACTGTGAGGAGGCGCCCTCTTGCGCCGATTTGGAATAATCGCACAGCACCCGACAATTTACTCTGCTTCATTTAATGTTCTCACATGACATGCTGCAGCTCACAATAGCACACTGGCTGGCTGTGAGTCTGTGCCAAACAGACTGCTAGCCACTCCATTCCTCCTCAGGAAGGTACACACAGTACAAAAATGCTGCCCCTGAAATCTCTGCGCCTGATGCAAATGCTTCACCTTGCTTCATGAGAGAACCGGCCCTGGATGGGAGAAATCCTTGTAATGGCCTACGCAAGACAGTAAATATATCAGCTCAGGCGGTAAGAAACTGGAGCAGAAGTAGCGGAGTTGCCCAGAGCATCCAACCGGGTTATAACCCCCAGAGTCTCAGGTACACTTTTAGCCTTGTCCATTATGTAACAGCTGACTGCGGACTGAAGTGGAAATGTATTTGTTCACAGTCAGGTGACAGGATGGCTTCTCTGCTAGAGGATTTATGTCATATTTTCATGCTTCTTTTCTTATGCAGGATGTTGATGAAGATGGAGCTTTTTACAAGATGGTGTTTGTGGTAAACATGGAGCTGCCTATGGGAGTGGGAAAGGTGAGGCTTTTCTAATATCTGGAGACCAGATCACCCTTCAAATGTACCTGTAACAAAAAAAAGTGCCCCCATGGGGCACTCACCCCGGAAAGGGGGAAGGCTCTGGATCCTAAAGAGCCTTCCTCCATCTCTCCATTCCAGCCCTGGGCCCCTTGAAGTTCCGCTTGTTGGCGCCTTGTGCAGGTGCAATGGCTCCGTCTTGCTTGGTTTTCTTTGGAAAAATCCATGCTGGATAGAGTCCGCGCCATTGCGCAGGTGTGAGCCGTCTACAATGCAGCACACACACAATCCAGCTCAGCTATTTCCACCGGAGCCCTAGTGGGGCGGAGCTAGCATGCATGCGAAGGGAGGCCTCACTTTAGGCCTTGTTTAAGGGTCCCAGCATTAAGAATGGCTGCAGTTTACATTTTCCCAGTAAAATTTGTATTTGTCTCCGCCCACTTTTTGGTTATCGGGATATAACGTATTCTATATGTTATTCCAGGTAATGTACTATGTGCGTGCCAAATTTTATTCAAATCCCTTCAGCCGTTGTTGCATGATTAAGTAACATCCAAACTTTCACATCCGTGTGGCGGGCGGGTGCGCGCGCGGCGACAGACCTATACCCTGTTTTTAAACGGGCTTAGGACACTAGTTTGTATTAGTAGGATTTTTATATTTTTAACAAAAAAAATACTGAACAGAAAGCAGGAGAAATGGCAGCATCTGTCTCTCTGTGATCATGTGACCTACAGAGTGCCAATTGGCTGCTCTCCTTACCACACAGGGACTGGCAGGTTCTGAGGCCAGTAGGGGAGGGATGGCAGCAGAATCAGTAACAGCACCATATATAAATGGTTCTGGAACGGCCTCTAGTGGAGGATGTGGGAAGCCACAGGAGGATCCAGAGACTTGCCTGTACTTGGGTAAGTATATGACTCTTCTTAAAGCCAATGGTTACCACTTTAAAAATAAAAAAGTCAGATACTCACCTAAGGAGAGGGAAGGCTCGGTCCTAATGAGCCATCCCTCTCCTCTCCCGGTGCCCTCGGTGCTGCGCTGGCTCCCCCGTTCGCGTCCGCCGCCGCAGGGACTTCGGAGGTCTTCGGGAGCACTCGGGTTTCCGTAGACGGGCCGCTCCATACTACGCACGCACGCGTCATAGAGGGCGCTCGCGCATCCGTAGTATGGAGCGGCCCGTCTTCGGGAGCCCGAGTGCTCCCGAAGGCTTCCTTCGGCTGCGGAAGTGGCAGTATTTGACCGAACTGGTCGAATACTGCTACGGGGGATCCTGCGCGGGACCGGGCACCGGGAGAGGAGAGGGAAGGCTCATTAGGACCGAGCCTTCCCTCTCCTTAGGTGAGTATCTGACTTTGATTTTTAAAGTGGTAACCATTCATTTTAAAGTGGACCCAAACTAAAAATACAAGATTTCAGAAATAAAATCTATTTTCTAAATTATAATAATAAATAGCAGCCTTTTTTCATTTGCATGATGACAAATATAAAATATTTTACATTTATTGGAGAAACCCCTCCCTTCCTTTCATATTGCCGGCAAATAATCCGGCAAACTGGTGGAGTAGATGGTGTCCAACAAAGGAGGAATTGCTAATGGCTGCCACCTGTATAACCCTAGTTATGCAAATAGGAGGGTAAAAAGCATGCACTGAAATGCTCATAGGCTTGAAGGAGTGTTTATTTATCTTGGTAAAAATGATACGAAAATATGAATATGAAAATACATATGAAAAAAATGTTTAGTTTGGGTCAGCTTTAAGGTGAGGAACAATAGCCTCAGCCTGTGCTCAGCTGAGATGACGCGGGAGGCTGGGATCTCTGACGCATTGGGCCCGCTGTACATATGCTAGATTCTCGACTGAGAACCATCTAGCATGCATATAAAGGCTTATTCATAACACTGTTCAGCTGGATTCCACAGGCGTCATTGCTTCAGGTCTGTGACTTGCTAAGCAGTCTGGACAAGGAGCTTCCACCAGAGCCTCCTATGTGGCCCACATAGGCAGTTGGAAGCAAATAAGCAGTTGGAAACAGGTGTTCTTTCCGACAATCCAACCAGGCTCCCACAGTGTGAGGTCAGTTCCTCAGTGCTGTAAGGTGCTGACATCACACTGTGGGAGGGGTTTCACCATAATATCAGCCATACAGAGCCCCCTGATGATCAGTTTGAGAAAAGGAATAGATTTCTCACCGAAAAAGGAGGTGTCAGCTATTGATTGGGATGAAGTTCAATTCTTTGTTACAGTTTCTCTTTAAGGTGGGTTTTTTTTTTAAATGAGTGAAAGAGCATATACGCAGCTATATAATCACTTTTCTACAATTTGATTTTAATGGTTTTCTTAAAGGTTTTTTTTTATGAGGAGAGGGAACAGAATTGTGGTTGTTATAAGAACAATGCTCTTTCTGTTACAGATTGCTGCGCAGGTTGGCCATGCAGCCATTGGTTTATATCAAATCTTGTTAAGGGATTCGAAGACCAAAGAGGTGGCTGAGAAATGGGATGAATATGGGTGAGTGCAACTGGTGATCTGTATCACTATTTTCATTGTCAAATGACTTTATTTAGTTTGTACTTCAATGACTTAACATATTTTACTCAAGAACATTTTTAAAGGACACCTGAACTGGGAGGGATTTTGTTAGGCTTGGTGGTGTATTCTCCACAGTCAGCATGCACCGCATGAGCTGGCGTGGAGGAGGTACACACACTAGCACCAGGAAACAGGCTATCCTTAGTATAGTGGAGGGGAGGACTGACTCCAATAGGAGATTGTGGCGCACAGAGCCGGTGCAGATCCGACAGCCACAAACAATACTTTCGCGATAACGTCTCAGCGCAAAGTAGCGCTGAGCGCATACACCAGAACTGAGGAGATCAGGGCAGGTAGACAGAATGAACGCTTGCTAGCTAGCCGCTACTTAGTGACAGCAAGCGTCCACAACAAGACAGACTGGAATGAGGCAGCCAATGCGTTGCAGCGATGGCGCGCCTCGCAAAGACAGGACAGGATAGTCAGGAAATAGCAGGATCAAGATAGATGAACGTAACACAGACAAATATACAATAAGTATGTTTTCCTAGCGTATTACAATTACAGCTATCAATGAAACTATTTGTAACATGTATATATCGGCAATGAACCGATATATGACATAAGCAGGAACACTGACTAGGACTGGAGCAATACAGGGAACAGGACTCAGAAGGATTCGTTATCTCTTTGCAGAGATGAACGCAATCCCCAAAACAGAACCAGGAGCAGGATAACTAACTCAGCACGGGTGATCACGATACGCGCAAACAACCAAAACGTGCTGGAAAGCTGACTAACTGAACACAGGATATAAACAGTTCGTGTACGTATACATCAGCGACACTGATGAATCAACGTAACACGAATACAAGGAAAATAACAAACGTGCTGGTATGCATATATATTGGCAATGAACCAATATATGATGCAAGACCAGCAAAGTATCTTTAGAACAAGAAACACGATCTGGGGCTGAAGCAACAGCAAGACAGGCTTAAACTGAAGCTATGATAACCCGAGGAGTCCTGCAGGAAGCAGATCTTTATACTGAGGTCATCCAATGGAAGCAGACATGCAGATTCCCACACAGGTGAATGATAATCAGTCACAAGCTGACAGCAGGGAAAGGCAGACAAAGCTATGCAGCTTGCATGGAAAGAGATCAGAACTGCCTGAGCTGCAGCACTACTACTGCCAGCAGTACCTGCTGTAGCAGCGATCATGACAGATTAGGAGGCTGCCATATTTTTTTCCTTTTAACCAATACTTGCTGCTTGGTGTTCTGCTGATTTCTTTGGCTGCAGTATTGTCTGAATCACACACCTAAAACAAGCATGCAGCTCATCCTCGTGCTTGTGTCTATGGCTAAAAGTATTAAAGGCAGTGGATGAGCAGGGCAGCCAGGCAATCTGCATTGTTTTAAAGGAAATAAATGCGGCAGGCTCTGTATCCCTCTCAGTTTAGGTGTCCATTAATAAATTGTTTGGCGCTCCATCTGCTGGCTTAAAGAGATTCTGTGGTGGTTTTTTATTTTCTGTTTTTTTTCCCCTTATTTTCTCATATCAGCTTAAAGGGAACCAGAGATAAACGATTCACACAAAATAAGCATATCAGTTGATAGCTTGTAAAGAATAAATGCTCTACCTCATAATTTCGCCACTCTGGTGTGCCTTTTTGAGTGTTTTTTGTTTTTTTATCCATTATTGCTCCAGGAAATATCCAATATGGCCACCGGCTCATATCTCTTCTGCTTCCAGGTTATAAACTGTTCTGGATGTGCTGTCTATAGACTATAGACGAGCAGGGCTGCAGCCTTTCATCTGTCTGCTTTCAACTATTATTCTGGTATGCTTTGTGGCTGCCTGTAGGAAGTGTCTCTCATAGAAATGAAACTGCATACAGTAGATAATGATGACTGGCTGCACACTGCACACAGATATACTTGTGTGTGTCAGAGCTTCTTTCTCGGCAGCAGCAGCCCCTCCCATATCAACAGCTCTGAGTATGAAATCTGAGCCAGGAAGGGGGCAGGCTTGGTCTTGAAAAGACTCCACAGAAGAGTGACTCAGCTATAATGATTCCAGGTCAAACATAGACTGAATCAGTGGATTCTTATCACAGTTGATAACAGATAGATTAGACTGAGAAGAATAAAACTAAAAGCAGGGTAGGTGTTTACTGTCATGTTCCCACTGATAAATGTAATAAAATACATGAGGGTGCTTCCTCTCTGGTTCTCTTTAAGAGTTAATGCCTAAGTGAAATTGCCGCATCCCTGCGGCCGATGACAGATTTATTACAGAGGATTAAGGTAGCCCTACACTGGACGATTTACCATTAGATTCGACCAACTGACAGATCCCTATCTGATCGAATCTGATCAGAGAGGGATCGTATGGCTACCTTTACTGCAAACAGATTGTGAACCGATTTCAGCCTGAAACCGTTCACAATCTGTTGTGGTGGTGGTGGTGGTGCTGCTGCCGCCGCTCCCCCCCCCCCCCCCCCGCCCGCATACATTACCTGCTCCGCCGGCACAACTCCAGTCCCCAGGTCACCGCTGCTCCGTCTCCGCTCTGGTCTCCGGCCCCGGCATGCTTTACTTCTTCCTGCCCGGCAGGAAGTTTAAACAGTAGAGCGCCCTCTACTGTTTAAACTTCCTGCCTGGCAGGAGGTACTGAAGCATGCCGGAGACCAGCGCGGACACGGCGCAGCGGTGACCGGGTGTAGACGTGCCGGCGGAGCAGGTAATGTATGCGGCTCTATTGCGTCGGTCGTCGGGTACTCGAACGCCGCTAGCGACGCGCTCCCTACCCGCGGGCGATCGACGCTAATTTTCCGCACTGAGCGATCGACGGGATCAGACGAAAAGGATCGAAATTCGTAGCGCGTATGATTGGCAGCAGATTCGATCCCAGTGATCGAATCTGCTGTCGAAACGGCGGCGAATCGGGCCGGTGTATGGCCACCTTTTTAGCCCTGCAAAGCTCTGGGGCTCGCACACTTCCTCAATGAGGCAGAGCTTTAGGCTGTAGCTCTACTTTCTCCGCAGTCAATCTCTGCGGATCGCCGCCTCTCCCCGCCTCTCTGTCGTCTTTCACAGAGAGGGGCGGAGATTCATGGAGATTGATTGCGGAGAGGCAGAGCTACAGCTTAAAGCTCAGCCTCTCCAGGAAGAGAAGCCCTGCGAGCCAGAGCAGCACGATCTGCGACCTGCAAGTGGTGGAACTTTGCAGGTCGCTTTCTGTGTAATAAATCACTCCTCTTAAAGAGACACTGTAAAAAGAAAAACGTCTCCTGGGGTTTTTTTTTTACCTCGGGACAGGGGAAGCCTCCGGATCCTAATGAGGCTTCCCCTGTCCCCCTCTGTCCCACGGGGGTCTCCCTGCAGCCCTTCAAAGCCGGCCCGACAGATCAGACAGCCTGTTCAATATTTACCTTTCCAGGCTCCAGCGGGGGCGCTGTTGCTGCTCTTTTGACTGAGATAGGCGGAAATAGCCGATCTCCGTTGGGTCCGCTCTACTGCACAGGCGCAGGAGACTTGCGCCTGCGCAGTAGAGCGGCCCGATTGAGATCGGCTATTTCCGCCTATCTATGTGGGAAGGAGCGGATACTGCGCCTGCGCTGGAGCCAAAAGGTAAATATTTACATCGCCGCCACTCCGGGAGGATTTTCGCCGCCACCGTGGGGCCGAGGAGGACGGGAGAAGCCTCAATAGGATCCGGAGGCTTCCCCCACCCGAGGTGAGCACCCCCCAGGGGAGGTTTTTTGTTACAGATTTTCTTTAACAGGCTGATATGAAAAAATGACAAACTGTTAGTGCAAGAAAAGCCTGGTTTTGCTGTTGTGCAATATAGTGGCGTAGTGGTTAGCGCTCTCGCCTTGCAGCGCTTGGTCCCCGGCTCAAATCCCAGTCAGTTCAACATATGCAAGGAGATTGTATGTTCTCCCCGTGTCTGCCTGGGTTTCCTCCAGGCACTCTGGTTTCCTCCCACATCCCAAAAACATACAGATAAGTTAATTGGCTTCCCCCCTAAATTTGGCCTAGACTACGATACCTACACTACAGACATATAACTATGGTAGGGATTAGACAGTTGTGACAAGCCAATATATATTCTGTACAGCGCTGTGTAAGATGTCTGTGCTATATAAATACTAAACAATAATACATTGTTCCCCCTCTCTACCCTGCTCACCGTGAACCCCTCTGCTAAGCAGCTTGGCGTCATCCCTACTCCCCTCCCTGTAGCAACAGCACATGCTGGTCCCAGTCCCTCAGGCGACATTGCAGGGGCTGTAATATAAATGTATTACTAGCCTGTAGGCTGTTGCTATCTGGGAGGGAGGGAGGGGGGGGGGGGTAGTGGGCTGTGCAGGGACGTACAGTGTGGGCGGGGAAAACCATGCACTTGACCATCGCTCGAGTGAAGCAAGCCAATAGTCAGCGGCCACTATACAGACTGGATTCTTACCGGCTGTCTTGGCTGAGTTTCATCTAGTGTGTGTACAGAGCTTAAAGCGGACCCAAACCAAACATTTTTTTAATTAAAAATATTTAGTTGCACCACTCTGACACATACAAAGATAAATAAACACTCCTTCAAGCCTATGAGCATTTCAGTGCATGCTTTTCACCGTTCTCTTTTCATAGCTAGGGTTATACTGGGGGCAGCCATTAGCAATTCCTCCATTGCCGGACACCATCTACTCCACCAGTTTGCCGGAAAAATCCCGGCAATTTGAAAGGAAGGGAGGGGTTCCTCCAATAAATGTAAAATATTTTATATTTGTCATCATGCAGCTAAAAAAGGCTGCTATTTACTATTATAATTTAGAAAATAGATTTTATTTCTGAAATCTTGTATTTTTAATTTGGGTCCACTTTAAAGGGAACTGAGCACCAGCAAAAAAAAGAAAAGAAAAAAATGAACCTCCCCAGAAGGTAGACTCATAAGACAGTATAGTGTTAGGGAAACGGGGCTTGGGGGGCGGGGGTAGTTTGGGAGGCTACTCATGTAGCCTTCTGTCCCTGTAAAAGCAATGCATGCCAGGAGCTGTAGTCCATGCATCTCCCTGGCAAGAGATGTACTGAAGCCTACATACAACTCCCAACATGCATGTATTGCGGCGGGGACCTCGGCTCTGCAGCGGGATTCTTTAAAATGCAGCCAGCTGCAGCACTACGGTGACTATCGTAGGTAAGCTATGGGGTGCCCCCTAACCCCTGCCCCCCCCAATGGCATACTGTTTTACTAACCTCCCTTATGGGGAAGTTCTTTTTAAAAAAATTTCTGGTGCTTGGTTCCCTTTTAAGTCAGGGATGTCAAACTGGTCCATCGAGAGCCGAGGTCCTCACATATTTTTGATACAGCTCAAATGAATTGATGGGTCTGAATCAGGAAAGGTGGGGTCCATCAGGTAGAACACATTCCTCTTTCTCAGTCCGTCCTAAACACTGGCATGGATCTGCCCCTCCAGGCCTGGAGTTCAACACCTGTGCTTTAAAGTGAACCTAAAGTCAAATGAAAAAAACGAGATTTACTCACCTGGCCTCCTGGCCGCAATAGCAGCATAGGGGGCGATATACAGGCTGGGAACGCAAAGAATCACTCGCGTTCCCATGCCTGTCGGCCGGTGATGGCCAAACCGGAAGTGTTCGCCGGCGGGTGCAGGAGCATCTGAGCGGGACTGCGAGGGCACCGATCGGCTGCAGGGGGCTGAGGGAAGCCCCAGGTGAGTAAATCTCGTTTTTTTTTTTCATTTGACTTTAGGTTCACTTTAAAGCAGTAGGATCAGCCATACTATGCCAGGGAAAAAAACACATATATAAGTAGATAAATACTTGATCTACTTGCATAACATGTATTGTACTGTCCATGTTTTGATTTCAGTGAATTTTATATAGTAAATGAAGAGAATTCTGTTCCTGGTGGGTAACATATCTTTTGCCCAGGGCGTAGCAATAGGGGTTGCAGAGGTTTTCACCGCATCGGGGCCCTTGGGCCAAAGGGCCCTCCCTCAACTACAATATTAGCTCTATATTGGTCCTGTGCTTATAATAATCATTCTATAGATACTTTGAATATTGGTAATCATTAACAAACTGTTCCCCATCCCCTTTTTGCACCTCAAACATTGTAGTTCAAATTGGCAGGTTTTAGTGCACTGTATCAATTGTTATGTATAGAGTGCTTGGGGGGCCCCATTGTAAAACTTGCATCGGGGCCCACAGCTCTTTGGCTGCACCACTGCTTTTGCCCACAGTTTGAGGCTAAATCTTGATGTCATTTCTGCCCTTAACTTTTTATTTTTTTCTCCTTCAGTTGCTGAGTCACCTCATACTTGCTTGTAAACACAAGTGAGCAGAGGATCGTGTTTCAGATAGGCAGCTAGGCAGGGAAATAAATGGAAGAGGAGAAATATAGATAAAAAGAACCCCCAGCATGCAACTGTTTGGCACTGACTATTAAAGGGCCAGTGCTCCTAAAGTATGTGATAACTACAAACCATAACAGCAGAAAAAGTTTTGAATGCAGGATTGGCAACTTAATACACTCAGACCAGTTGCTGTTGAAATTTGATTTTTATGGTGACAATCCCGCTTGAAAGCGAACCCGAGCCATAGCTCGGGCTCAAAAACGGATACCTACTATGAAGAGAGGGAAGCCCCATTGCTGCGCATGGACCTTCCACATCGTGGCCGCATGGCTCCTCTTCAGATTAGAAGCTCGAGCCCGCGGCTCTGTGCTACTGCGCCTGCATGCTCGAGCGTTTACTGCTCGGTCATGAATGCAGAAGAGGACCCATGCCTTGTTGCTAGCCTTCAGGGGGGCTGTGCCCAGTGAAGGGGACAGCAGACCACCGAGGGAAGCCTCAATAGGATCCTGCGGCTTACCTCTCTTTAGGTAAGTAGCTCATTTTATGTACCTGAGCGTTGGCTCTAGTACACTTTAGCAGTGTCTTCTGTTAGGAGATAAGTCCACATTTTATCTGCTACAGAGAGTGGCTTCTTAACTCAAATGGGGCCAGGTTTATTCTCCCCACCTACTTATACAGTGGTAGCCTATGAGGTAACCTGCATTGTGAGTATAGCTCCATTTCTGCATTTAGGCATCATCTCCATTAACAAACTTACTGTCCTATAGAATGCTCTTGGTTCTTGCACCCGAGGGTCCATATCTTATCTGGTAATCCCAAGGATGAGGAGTGGGGAAAATGTCCTCGACTGGGTCACAAATAGCTGTGAAAACACGAGAGGTCCTAACTTTTGTTCTGATTCCGATCTAAAACTATTATTGTTTAGTACTTCTATTGCGCTGACATCTTCAGCAGCGCTGTACAGAGTATATTATCTTGTCACTGACTGTCCCTCAGAGGGGCTCAGAATCTAGTCCCTACCGTAGTCAGATGTCTGTGTATGTATGGTGTAGTGTATGTATCCTAGCCTAGGGCCAATTTAGGGGGAAGCCAATTAACTTATCTGTATGTTTTTGAGATGTGTGAGGAAACAGGAGCACCCGGAGGAAACTCATGCAGACACGGGGAGAACATACAAACTCCTTGCAGATGTTGACCAGGCTGGGATTCAAACCGGGGACCCAGCGATGCAAGGCGAGAGCGCTAACCACTATGCCACCGTGCTGCCCTACTAAACTGCCGTGAATGTAATTTCCTAGAGTCGGGATGTAAAATGTGTTTAGTATGAAAATGAACAGCCTGACTCATGTTGTCGTATAAAGACAGCTCTTTTTATAGCGCAGTTTTACCAGTGTGAGCTGCCGATCATTGATTATATTTAAAAAAAAAAACCTGTTAACAGAGCATGTCATGTAACTTCATGTATGTTTAAAGAGCACATCCAGTATAAAAGAAAGAGACCCTCGTGGTGGTGGTTCTACTGAGACTCTGGCCCACCCCAGCTCAGCAGCCACGGAATAATTGGTGGCTGGGGGCGAGCCACGGCTTTGCAGGCGGAGGCTTCCCAAAGAGCTTTGGAAACATGGCAGTTGCTGCACTCCTGAGGGAGGGAAGGCGGGGCGTCATCTGAGAATAAATTATGGTGAATCAGTTCATTATTTATCCCCTAACCCCCCCCCCCCCCCCCTCCCCATCATTAAGACTGGAGGTACTCTTTAAAGAGAATTTAGTTCTGTAATGGTCTTCTTCATACAAGTGTTATGATCTTCCTACAGAGCGAAAAAGATTGTCCTCCAGGGTGCCAGTACCGCCCACCTAATGCAGCTACAGGCCCTGGCGATAAGTCTGGATCTGCCCACATACATGGTGCAAGACGCAGGCCGGACCCAGGTAACGTAACATGGCTCTGTAGCAATGGCTGCACTCTTTGGAAACTGACGGTTAAAGGGGAGATCCAGAATGTGTTATGGGAGGAGTCATTGACTAAAAACATTCATTTACTGCTCCTTTAGGGATGGCAGTGCTTAGAACTCACAGAGAAACTTGTGATCAGTTTTATCAGCTGATAGATTTGTAAGGCTCTGATTTGCTGGTCATGATCATGTGCTAAACCAGGAAGTCCTCGCAGCAAATCAAAACATTACAAATCTGAGCTTATCACATGCTTCTCTGTGAGTTCCCCTAAGCACTGCCATCCCTACTTTTTATGTGAAAAGCAACACATTTTCTATTTTTAAAAAAAAATATGATACGTGTACAGTGTTCTCCCCAGGCTGTTTTAGCCGGGTGCTCCACCCGGCTAGTTTTGGTGAGCACCCGGCTGTTATCAGCTCACCTCCTCCTATTCTGTAAGCAGAGTTGTGCACAGAAGCACTGGCCTTGTATTCTCTCATCTTGCCCCACCCGGCTACTTTTTCATGCCACCCGGCTACATTTTCATACCACCCAGTTAGAAAAAAATTCTGGGGAGAACACTGCGTGTAAAAGCAATGCAAAGGAATAGAAAATACAACAAATTTTACATTGAAGTGCATCTTACGCAGGAGGTGACTCAATTGTTCCTGCAGTAAAGATTGCATGCAGTCTGAGTGGATTGATTAATCAAGAACATACACCCATTTCGAATGACATAGTAAACATTAAAGAAAACCATATACCATATATACTCTCATATAAACCGACCCGCGTATAAGCAGAGGTACCCACTTTCCCTCAAAATCAGGAAAAAGTGAATGACTCGTGTATAAGTCCCCGCCATAGTAGACAGATGTGCCCCCAGTATGAGTCAGTCGTCCTCCCTATTGCCAGATGTGCCCCAAGGATGATACAGCTGTGTCTTAAGATGCCACTAGATGATGTAATAGATATGAGGCACAGCAATCGCCACACAAGAAGAATCCCTTATCATTACATTGACAATTGACACGTTGGTTGCACGCTCTGATTCACAAGCCAGGGGACACGGGTAGTCTTGAGCAGCGCACTCTGCACACCATGTTGCAGGGGATGGGGGCACAGACACAGCAAAGAGCCAGCTGGTAAGAGCAAGATCACTAATGCACGATCCTTATGCACCTCTGCCAGTAACAGAACCTGCTCCACCATCCGTTCTGCTCCGCTGACTCGCATATAAGCCGAGGGGGTAACTTTTTTTTTGGGCACATTTTTTTTGTGCTGAAAAATTAGGCTTATAAGCGAGTATATACAGTAACACTATAATTGCTGTGAATAAAACAGGATGAAAATATCTTAAGAGATAAAATGCAAGTACATAAATACAAAAATAAAAAACAAGTGTCAGCGCCAAGGCAGAAGGCGACCGCAGCCGAGAAGGACAATGTCCAAAAGTCCACACAAGCAATGAATATATAAAGTCAGCGCAGGTCTATAGTAATACAGCTTTCATCATTTTTTGGTATACAATATCTTCGAACAAAAGGGTAAAGAAGCAAGGCTTACCAGATTCCAACAACCCACATTATAAGGTTGTAAACGAATTTGATAGGTGGCCCGCAGAACTTTCAAATGGTGTCGTTTCACCAGCGATGTTGCACACTACAGATTCCTCCGGAATATAGTAGATATCCTGAGATCGCAGAGACTCACCAAAGGGGAGTCCAGTAGGATAGTGACATGAAAGAGATGTACGGCACATCTAAGTGTAAACCGTCTTTATTACATAACAAGTAAAACAATTAAAAACAAGGATAAAGGAAAACTCACATACGGGGCCCGTGCACTGGGAACCCCGAAAAAGTAGCGCGCATAAAATGGTCAATAGAAGACCTCAAATAAAATGGTGCCGCCTGTCGCCTTCCCAAAAAATGTATACCAAAAAATGATGAAAGCTGTATTACTATAGACCTGCGCTGACTTTATATATTAAGTACATAAATACAACCAGAAGGAAAGCAGTAGTGATGCACATATTTGGCTACTTAACAGCTTCCGGACCGCGCTAATGGTAATATATGACCTGTTATGCCTGCCAGTGTGTAGATTTCAATTAGCCTGCCGCTCCCATCGCTGCAGCCCACTCGCTCTGCTGTCATAGCGATGGCAGACTTTATCACACTGTGAGCCTCAGAGCCTTTTCACAGTGGCAGCATTTCTACTGCAGCCCACCGCTAGGGCAATGTAAGTCTATGGGGCCTTTTCATACCGACGCAGCACGTTGCCACGCAAGTGACAGTTTGGCCGCATCCCTGACTCGAGGGCAAACCTACGTTACTGCCTGGCTCTGTGGTGGACCAGAATTTGTGCAAGTCTATGGCAACGCTTGTTCTTTTAAATGCCTGGCGCAAGTTTTACACTTTGCGGAAGCGTTTTTTAGCAATACGTTTTACCACACGTGATCGCTTTGGCCACAGCAAGTGTGTCTCTTCCTGCTTGGCCGGCTGCCAGACTGGGATTACCGCATAGTAAAGGACAACTGAAGTGAGTTATCGTAAGAGAACAGAGGCGCCAGCAGGATAAAAGGCAACAAAAGTTTTAAAATTTGCTGGGAGGCAGTGGTGGACTTGCCTCTGGAAAGCAGACTCAAAATGCTGTCTGAATTAAACAAATAAATGTATTATTGGTACCCCAAAAGATGCAACGCGTTTCGCAGGCACAGCCCGCTTCTTCAGGCAATAAGATAGGGCAGTGATGGCTAACCTTGGCACTCCAGCTGTGACAAACCTACAAATCCCATAATGCCTCTGCCTCCCTGAGTTATGCTTAGAGCTGTCAGAGTGTTGCAATGCCTCGTGGGACTTGTAGTTCCACCACAGCTGGAGTGCCAAGGTTAGCCATCACTGGGATAGGGGACAAACAGTAGCTCGTCAGTAGCACGAATAGCGCCTCTCAGAGGCACTATTCAAGATACTGACGAGCTACTGTTTGTCCCCTAAACTGAGAGGTATATGGATGTTTCCTTCTAAACAATACCAGTTGCCTGGCAGTCCTGCTGATCTCTTTGGCTGCAGTAGTGGCTGGATCACAAACCTGAAACAAGCATGCAGCTAATCCAGTCTGACTTTAGTCAGAGAATCTGATCTGCATGCTTGTTCAGGGGCTATGGCTGAAAGGATTAGAAATACAGGATCAGCAGGAGAGTCAGGCAACTGGTATTACTTTCAAAGGAAAAATCCATATCCTTCTCAGTTTAGGTTCCCTTTAAGGTGGTAATCCCCGAAGGCTGTTTTTGGCGGAGCGGCCTCCAGGCAGTGTGGAACTGGCCTCACACTTTAGTCACCAATTATGACACTGATGAAATTGCACCCATACACCATAATAACTTCCGGGTGATAATTTAAAACCTTACCATACACCTGTCGTACATCGTCCTTTCCCCTCTGCATGTCAGTGCGTGTTGGTGGACGAGAGTGCAGAGCATTTGTTAGACATTGAGTTGGCTGTGTATATTTAACCCTCTGGATACCAGCAGCGGCGAACACATCTCTGTGCCATGTCATTTCTCATTTGAGCTCCAGGTCCGTTATGTCACGGTTCAGGGGGATTTTTTATTTTTTTAACCCAATTAGCACATTTTGAACTGTTAAATCTCGCAGCTTTTGTTTTTATTTTTTTCCTACCCTGTGTAAAAATTTTTAGATCAACACTTTTATAATAAATGCGCTTTTTAATTATGTGCATATTCCATATGCGTGCCATTGGTATGCAGGCATTTAACCACTTGCCGACCGCCCACAGCCCATGGGCGGCGGCAAAGTGGACGCCTAAAGGACCGCAATACGCCTTCAGGCGGCGCGTCCTTTAGGCATGCCGGGGGAGCGATCGCGTCATTGATGACGCGCGCTTCCCCCGGCAACTGGCTCCGCCCACCCGCCGTAACATCCCGCCGGCCATACGGAAGCGCCGGCGGGATGTTAACCCCGCGATCGCCGCTACAAAGTGTATAATACACTTTGTAATGTATACAAAGTGTATTATACAGGCTGCCTCCTGCCCTGGTGGTCCCAGTGTCCGAGGGACCACCAGGGCAGGCTGCAGCCACCCTAGTCTGCTCCCAAACACACTGATCTGCCCCCCCCCCGCCCACTAATCGCCCACAGCACCCCTCAGACCCCCCCCTGCCCACCCCCCAGACCCCTGTTTGCACCCAATCACCCCCCTAATAACCCATCAATCACTCCCTGTCACTATCTGTCAACGCTATTTTTTTTTTATCCCCCCCCCTGCCCCCTGCCCCCTCCTGATCACCCCCCACCCCTCAGATTCTCCCCAGACCCCCCCCCCAGACCCCCCCCCCCCTGTGTACTGTATGCATCTATCTTCCCTGATAACCTGTCAATCACCCGTCAATCACCCATCAATCACCCATCGATCACCCCCTGTCACTGCCACCCAACAATCAGCCCCTAACCTGCCCCTTGCGGGCAATCTGATCACCCACCCACACCAATAGATCGCCCGCAGATCCGACATCAGATCACCTCCCAAATCCATTGTTTACATCTATTCTCTCCTCTAAACACCCACTAATTACCCATCAATCACCCATCAATCACCCCCTATCACCACCTGTCACTTTTACCTATCAGATCAGACCCTAATCTGCCCATTGCGGGCACCCAATCACCCGCCAACACGCTCAGATTGCCCTCTGACCCCCCCTTATCAATTCGCCAGTGCATTAATTACATCTGTTCTTCCCTGTAATAACCCACTGATCACCTGTCAATCACCTGCCAATCACCTATCACCCATCAATCACCCCCTGTCACCCCCTGTCACTGCCACCCATCAATCAGCCCCTAACCTGCCCCTTGCGGGCAATCTGATCACCCACCCACACCATTAGATCGCCCGCAAACCCGCCGTCAGATTACCTCCCAAATGTATTGTTTACATCTGTTATCTTCTCTAAACACCCACTAATTACCCATCAATCACCCATCAATCACCCCCTATCACCACCTGTCACTGTTACCTATCAGATCAGACCCTAAGCTGCCCCTTGCGGGCACCCAATCACCCGCCCACACGCTCAGATTGCCCTCAGACCCCCCCCCCCCCCCTTATCAATTCACCAGTGCATTAATTACATCTGTCCTTCCCTGTAATAACCCACTGATCACCTGTCAATCACCTGCCTATCACCCATCAATCACCCCCTGTCACTGCCACCCAACAATCAGCCCCTAACCTGCCCCTTGCGGGCAAACTGATCACCCACCCACACCAATAGATCGCCCGCAGATCCGACATCAGATCACCACCCAAGCGCAGTGTTTCCATCTATTCTCTCCTCTAAACACCCACTAATTACCCATCAATCACCCCCTATCACCACCTGTCACTGTTACCCATCAGATCCTAATCTGCCCCTTGCGGGCACCCAATCACCCGCCTACACGCTCAGATTGCCCTCAGACCCCCCCTTATCAATTCGCCAGGGCATTATTTACATCTGTCCTTCCCTGTAATAACCCACTGATCACCTGTCAATCACCTATCAATCACCCATCAATCACCCCCTGTCACTGCCACCCATCAATCACCCGCTGTCACTGCCACCCATCAATCAGCCCCTAACCTGCCCCTTGCGGGCAATCTGATCACCCACCCACACCAATAGATCGCCCGCAGATCCGACGTCCGATCACCTCCCAAGTGCAGTGTTCACATCTGTTCTCTACCCTAAACACCCACTAATTACCCATCAATCACCCCCTGTCACTGCTACCTATCAGATTAGACCCCTATCTGCCCCTAGGGCACTCAATCACCCGCCCACACCCTCAGAATGCCCTCAGACCCCAGCCCTGATCACCTCGCCAGTGCATTGCTTGCATCTATTCCCCCCTCTAATCACACCTTGAGACACCCATCAATCACCTCCTGTCACCCCCTAGCACACCTACCCATCAGATCAGGCCCTAATTTGCCCCGTGTGGGCTCCTGATCACTCGGCCAAACCCTCAGATCCCCCTCAGACTCCCTTCCGATCACCTCCCCAGTGCATTGATTGCATCTATTTTCCCCTCTAACCACCCCCTGAGACACCCATCAATCACCTCCTGTCACCCCCCTAGCACTCCTATCCATCAGATCAGGCCCAATACAACCTGTCATCTAAAAGGCCACCCTGCTTATGACCGGTTCCACAAAATTCGCCCCCTCATAGACCACCTGTCATCAAAATTTGCAGATGCTTATACCCCTGAACAGTCATTTTGAGACATTTGGTTTCCAGACTACTCACGGTTTTGGGCCCGTAAAATGCCAGGGCGGTATAGGAACCCCACAAGTGACCCCATTTTAGAAAAAAAGACACCCCAAGGTATTCTGTTAGGTGTATGACGAGTTCATAGAAGATTTTATTTTTTGTCAAAAGTTAGCGGAAATTGATTTTTATTGGGTTTTTTTCACAAAGTGTCATTTTTCACTAACTTGTGATAAAAAATAAAATCTTCTATGAACTCGCCATACACCTAACAGAATACCTTGGGGTGTCTTCTTTCTAAAATGGGGTCACTTGTGGGGTTCCTATACTGCCCTGGCATTTTAGGGGCCCTAAACCGCGAGGAGTAGTCTAGAAAACAAATGCCTCAAAATGACCCGTGAATAGGACGTTGGGCCCCTTAGCGCACCTAGGCTGCAAAAAAGTGTCACACATGTGGTACCGCCGTACTCAGGAAAAGTAGTATAATGTGTTTTGGGGTGTATTTTTACACATACCCATGCTGGGTGGGAGAAATTTCTATGTAAATGGTCAATTGTGTGTAAAACAAATCAAACAATTGTCATTTACAGAGATATTTCTCCCACTTAGTATGGGTATGTGTAAAAATACACCCCAAAACACATTATACTACTTCTCCTGAGTACGGCGGTACCACATGTGTGGCACTTTTTTACACCCTAAGTACGCTAAGGGGCCCAAAGTCCAATGAGTACCTTTAGGATTTCACAGGTCATTTTGCGACATTTGGTTTCAAGACTACTCCTCACGGTTTAGGGCCCCTAAAATGCCAGGGCAGTATAGGAACCCCACAAATGACCCCATTTTAGAAAGAAGACACCTCAAGGTATTCCGTTAGGAGTATGGTGAGTTCATAGAAGATTTTATTTTTTGTCACAAGTTAGTGGAAAATGACACTTTGTGAAAAAAACAATAAAAATCAATTTTCCGCTAAGGAATACCTTGGGGTGTCTTCTTTCTAAAATGGGGTCATTTATGGGGTTCCTATACTGCCCTGGCATTTTAGGGGCCCTAAACCGTGAGGAGTAGTCTGGAAATCAAATTCCGCAAAATGACTTGTGAAATCCTAAAGGTACTCATTGGACTTTGGGCCCTTTAGCGCAGTTAGGGTGCAAAAAAGTGCCACACACGTGGTATCGCCGTACTCGGGAGAAGTAGTACAATGTGTTTTGGGGTGTATTTTTACACATACCCATGCTGGGTGGGAGAAATAACTCTGTAAATGGACAATTGTGTGTAAAAAAAATGAAAAAATTGTCATTTACAGAGATATTTCTCCCACCCAGCATGGGTATGTGTAAAAATACACCCCAAAACACATTCTACTACTTCTCTTGAGTACGGCAATACCACATGTGTGGCACTTTTTTGCAGCCTAACTGCGCTAAGGGGCCCAAAGTCCAATGAGCACCTTTAGGCTTTACAGGGGTGCTTACAAATTAGCACCCCCCAAAATGCGAGGACAGTAAACACACCCCACAAATGACCCCATTTTGGAAAGTAGACACTTCAAGGTATTCAGAGAGGGGCATGGTGAGTCCGTGGCAGATTTCATTTTTTTTTGTCGCAAGTTAGAAGAAATGGATTCTTTTTTTTTTTCTTTTTTTTTGTCACAAAGTGTCATTTTCCGCTTACTTGTGACAAAAAATAATATCTTCTATGAACTCACTATGCCTCTCAGTGAATACTTTGGGATGTCTTCTTTCCAAAATGGGGTCATTTGGGGGGTATTTATACTATCCTGGAATTCTAGCCCCTCATGAAACATGACAGGGGGTCAGAAAAGTCATAGATGCTTGAAAATGGCAAAATTCACTTTTTGCACCATAGTTTGTAAACGCTATAACCCAAACCAATAAATATACACTGAATGGTTTTTTTTTTTTATCAAAAACATGTTTGTCCACATTTTTCGCGCTGCATGTATACAGAAATTTTACTTTATTTGAAAATTGTCAGCACAGAAAGTTAAAAAAAACATTTTTTTTGCCAAAATTCATGTCTTTTTTGATGAATATAATAAAAAGTAAAAATCGCAGGAGCAATCAAATAGCACCAAAAGAAAGCTTTATTAGTGACAAGAAAAGGAGCCAAAAATCATTTAGGTGGTAGGTTGTATGAGCGAGCAATAAACCGTGAAAGCTGCAGTGGTCTGAATGGAAAAAAAGTGGCCGGTCCTTAAGGGGTAGAAAGACTGTGGTCCTCAAGTGGTTAATTAGCAAGAGTGCAAAAAAAAAAAAAACCGCTTCAGCATTTCAGAACTTCCGAACAGGAACACGTGCTATTTGGATAAAAATCCACTCGTATAGCAAAGCTAGCGCTCAGCTTCACTGATGTCACATCGCCAACTCCCACCCGAAATGGAACTGTGCACAGAAGCCGCAGAGGCTGCTGCTACCCTGCGGAGAGGTTAAACATGCACCGCCGGCAAACTCTGCACCCTCCCGCTTTCTCCCTCCATCCTACACCCCCAAAGGAGCGCTTTGGTTTTAGTTCACAAAGCATTAACGCATGGGGTAATGCAGAAAACAGATGACTTTAACAAACATTTAGTGCAATGTCCATTCATGGCAAGCTGAAGTTACCATCCAGCGAGGTAAATGACTGACTTGTGCAGTAAATACCTCATAAATACCTCAACACAGGTCAGTAAATGTCATTTCACAAAGATTTGAGCATGGGGTAAAGCCAAGAGATGTTCAGTATTTTCCTCCTGCTCTGATCTGTCAGAAACAAGCAAATGGGCAGCACGGTGGCATAGTGGTTAGCGCTCTCGCCTTTCAGCACTGGGTGCCCGGTTTGAATCCCAGCCAGGTCAACACCTGCAAGGAGTTTGTATATTCTCCCCGTGTCTGCGTGGGTTTCCTACAGGCACTCCGGTTTTCTCCCACAACCCCAAAACATACATATAAGTTAATTGGCTTCCCCCTAAATTGGTTACCTGAAGAAAATTTATGCGTGCTCTAACACCAAGTCTAAGGGCTCTTTTCCACTATGAAATGCGATCGCGATTCCGATCGCGATCGCAATCGCGTTTCAATTTCCACCATGCGATAGCGATTGCGATTGAGCTACTATACTCATTATAGTACAGCTCAATCGCATACAAAACGCGGCAGGATGACGATTGCGCTTTGACCAAAATCGCATCGCAATCGGATTGCACTAATGGAAATTGCTGCTGCAGTTTCCATTAGTTTAATGTACCTTGCGATTTGCGATCAGAAGCAAATCGCAAATCGCAGGCTAGTGGAAAAAGGCCCTTAACCCTAGCAAGTCTGGCTCTGCAAATCTGGCTCAATTGGCTATTCATGAGGCAATACTCATGCAAATATGCATTTGCTTTCACATGCCAAACTATGCAGGGTCAAAAAACCAATACCGCAAAGCGGTCGCCCTGCGGGAATTAGTTCATGCCACATAAGCACTATCCAGGAGCGCCACGGGGAGGCTTCCCAATGCCCCCATGCAACCGGGGGAACCGCGGGGTCCCAGGCACTCTCACCGCCTGGGAACCGCAGCTGTACCCCGGAGGGGGAGGCTGGGTGGTGCAGGCGACCCCCCCCCCCCCAAGCGTGGCCAGCGCCGGGGGGAGCCGTCCGCTCCAACCTCCCAATATTAAAATGAGGCACTTACCTTAACGTCCATTGCGTTCTGCTTCATGCGCATTAACTTGGGGGCACCACATGAGAAAGGAGTGAAGCATGGGTCACCCCAAGCTTTAGAGCTCAGGGCTGGCTCACACACAACACTCCAGAGGGGGGGGGGGGGGGGACAGGTGCAAACAACTCACTCCAGGGCTCACACCACCAGAGCAAGCCATCTTCCACCTGCCTCCAAAGGTTACAACTACAAAAAATGCTTACCTGAAGAAAATGTATGCGTGCTCTAACACCAAGTCTTAACCCTAGCAAGTCTGGCTCTGCAAATCTGCCTCAATTTGCTATTCATGAGGCAATACTCATGCAAATATGCATTTGCTTTCGCACGCCAAACTATGCAGGGTCAAAAAACGAATACCGCAAAGCTGTCGCCTTGCGGGAGTTAGTTCATGCCACATAAGCACTATCCAGGAGCGCCACGGGGAGGCTTCCCAATGCCCCCTAAATTGGCCCAAGACTGATAAATGCTTAGATATGACTATGGTAGGGGCTAGATTGTGAGCACCTCTGAGGGACAGTTAGTGACAAGACAATGGCCTCAATTCACTAAGCTTTATCAAATGTTTGATAATATACTTGACAAGTAAAATCTAATTTTGATTTCACTAAGGTGTTATAGATTTATTGAACCTTTTATCAATAAAACATTTGATAAATCTATGACACCTTAGTGAATTCAAAATTAGATTTTACCCATGAGGTAAATTATCAAAAGTTTGAAAAAACCAATATACTCTGTACAGCACTGCATAATATGTCGGCGCTATATAAATTTTTCAATAAATGGAATGCAATAGCATTGACAGACCATAAAGAGCAGAGAGCCAATAGGAAGAGCCCCGACCCTCCTGCTTTTCACCCCATTTGATCCGATGCACTGCGCGCAGGACTTCAGAATGGCAAAGCAGGAGTAATTCAAAGAGCCTTTTTTTTTGCATCATTTTAGATATGCAGATCTTTATAGTGAATGGTTAGGTCGTTCTCCAGAAAAAGTGTTGTTAGGGTCACCAATGGGAGATTGTTAGCAGCCCAAACTGATAATCGCCCTGTAGGAGGTTGTAATGCAACTTGGGAGGGAGGAAATGGCGCTAAAAAGTATAAATCATTTAAAACCTGTTCAAAACGTTACAGGAACTTGCCTCAGGATTCCACATAGTTTAGGGTAAACAGAGGTAACTTATTTATAGAAAACCGACAACTCGCTTCACCGGAGTCAACCAACTTCCTCGGTGGTCAGTAAGTAGTGCCTGTCCAAGCCGTGCAATACTTGTCCTATGGCACTTTAATGACCTGAGGGAGCGGGTTAATGCTCCCTGCACACTGCATACGATTCCGATTTTTAATCGGATTTTACATATGATTCCGATTTTTAATCGTTACTGCATGCTGCGTTTTTTCCTCCGCTTTTCTGTTGATTGCATTCAGGGAAAATCAGAATTGCAAATCTGAATCGGAAACTAAATCGGAACCGCAAAACGGATTTGCAGTGTGCAGGGAGCCTAAGTGTGTTATACTTTTTGGTGAACCTCCTTCCCTCCCCTATTAAAATTGAAGCTGCCATTTGTACAGGGATACTCAGTCCTTGATGTGTTCATTGGGGACCTGTCAGGTGTCGCTTTGCCAGGTCGGTGGTGAGGGTGCCCTGCTGGGTTTGTTACTCCGAGTTCCTTTTAAGAAATTTGTAAAATGTCCTTTTGTGTGTTTTTATCTTTCCAGATAGCCTCTGGCTCGCATACTGTCCTCAGCATCATGGGAGAGGAGGAGACTGTCAACAAGGTGACTGGCAAATTGAAGCTGCTGAACTGAAGACTGGCAGGATAAGCAGGAAGCTGCTGGTAGGAAGGCCCTCAAGATGTTAGCCAACGCTTCCTCCTTAAACTCTGTGAACTACGACTTCTGCGGAGAGGTCGGGGAAAGCTGCAGGATTTGTCTTGACTGAACCGCGCCAGCAGGAAGCGCTCCATCACCACTCCTCCCGCAATATGGAACTGCACCAACGAGAGAAGTAGCTAGTGAAAGTGCTAATAAGCAGCACTAGTGGAATGTGAGCTGCCGTCCGTCTTCGTTCGTACCACTTGTAGTGTGTTATCATAGAGGCCCCCGTGACTGTGTAACAAAATCTGTGGGCCCCTTTACACTTGTGAGATTCCCCACAGATTATTCCATGCTCCTCCCCTCCACAGGTAAGCAGTGAACCAATCCAGTGAGCTGGAGCCCATGGAGGTAATGCATACTGCTGTAGTGATGTGTGTCCTTGTTTCAAAGCAAGTTTGGTTTGATTGCATTGATGCGTATGGTCAATGGCTAAGCATGTGGCATGCGCTTGTGTGCATAACTCATTCAAACCACCAAGTTTACAAAACTTTTTTTGTTTTTTTTTTTGTTTTACCTAGGGAAACCTGTTTCCGAACAGGTGTTAAAAGAGAGTTAACTGCTTGTACCTGTATAAATCTTAACTTCATATGGAGGCTGCCATCCAACATTCATGTCGGGATGCATGTCTCTACTTTCTGAAGAAAGCCCAAGTTCTGGCAGGTCTCCTCCATTTTTTGAAGGAAGGCACATTTCTAGCTTTCCTGTGCAGCTTATCACTCTATTTGATCCACTTTCTGAAGGAAGGCAAAGTTCTGTCAGATCTCCATTTTCTTAAAGAGAATCTGTACTCTAAAATTTTTACAGCAAAAGCATACCATTCTATTCATTATGTTCTCCTGGGCCCCTCTGTGCTGTTTCTGCCACTCTCTGCTGCAATCCTGGCTTGTATTTACTAGTTTTAGGCAGTGTTTACAAACAAACTAACCAGCTTGTGATAGGCTCACATAAGCAGAGTGTGTGAGTCATACAGAGCCTGCAGGAGGCCTGAAGAGGGTGTGTATCGCTTCTATCCAATCACAAGCAGCCCTGCACATTCCACACATTCAAGCCCACAGAAGGAAATAGATTAGATCATATGACCGAGATAACACAGCCACTGTGCAATTAGGAAAGGCTGCAGTAAGCCAGAGCACATTAGAACAGGCAAAGAAACTTATAGGATAGAAGAAATAAGGCTGAATATTTTGTTAGTCTCTTTAAGGAAGGCTTAGATCTGGCAGGTCTCCACTTTCTGCAGGCAGGCCAAGTTCTGGCAGGTCTCCTTTATCTGAAGGCAGGCCAAGTTCTGGCGGGTCTCAGCTTTCTGAAGGCAGGTCTCCACTTTCTGAAGGCAGGACAAGTTCTGGCAGGTCTCCTTTTTCTGAAGGCAGGTCTCCTTTTTCTGAAGGCAGGCCTCTTTTTTCTGAAGGCAGGCCGGGTTCTGGCAGGTCTCCTTTATCTGAAGGAAGGCCAAGTTCTGGCAGGTCTCCTTTATCTGAAGGAAGGCCAAGTTCTGGCAGGTCTCCTTTATCTGGAGGCAGGCCAAGTTCTGGCAGGTCTCCTTTATCTGGAGGCAGGCCAAGTTCTGGCAGGTCTCCTTTATCTGGAGGCAGGCCAAGTTCTGGCAGGTCTCCTTTATCTGGAGGCAGGCCAAGTTCTGGCAGGTCTCCTTTAGGGCTGGTTCACACGGGCGTCTGCTGAGCTTTTGCTTGGCATTGCGTTCAAACGCCAGCGTTTAAAAGCTAGCTTTTGAAAGCTTTTGAAAAGCGTTCAAGGCTAGCAGTTCTGGTCTCTGCTATTGTTTCCTGGCGTTTACTGCCTCTGAAAGCAGCATGTTGCTTTTGAGACTAGACGCAACACTGGGATCTACTGCCAGGCTTTCATGAAAGCCTGCAAAAGCCAGCTCTAAACGCTCCCATTCACTTGCATGGGATGGCAGTAGATCCCAAAAAACGCTGCGTTAAACGCCACAAAAACGCCCGTCTGAACCAGCCCTTATCTGGAGGCAGGCCAAGTTCTGGCAGGTCTCCACTAGGGATGATCAATTACATGCAAATACTACAGAGTTTATGCAAATTTATGAACATTTTATGCAAATAATGCAACTTGAAATTGGACCAATCAATTTAAACCTGGGTGGGACTTGATTGGTCCATTTTCAAGCTGCATATATTTGCATACAATTTTACATAAATTAGCATAAACTCTAGTATTTGCATATCATTGATCATCCCTAGTCTCCATTTTCTGAAGAAAGGCCAAGTTGTAGCAAGCCTCCAGCTCTCACTGTTAGTTGTTAAGGCCATTGATCATGTTAACTTGGCAATAATGAGACCTGGAAACAGGTGCAACAAGAGTTCATCTTTCCTCTAGAAAGTGGATAACTGTATGAATGAGCTCCCCAAGTTTTAGGGAAATTCTGATGACTTTAAGCTACTTGCACACCCTCCTGGTAGCCAAAGTGATTGTAATCCTCTCCGGTGGAAATCCTAGGGAGTGTAGAGTGGTCCTCGCACGTTGATGGAGTGGTCAATGGTGAACCATCGTGATAGATTACTAATGACTAACCTCTGATTATTCTTGAGAGAACTTCTGCTGAAATGGGCAACTCTTTCTCGTCCACCCCTCACCTCCCCATAGAACAGAATATGGGAGACAGTAGAGCAGTATGTCTGAGCTGTCACTCAGAACTATCAGACAATTGTTTTGGACAACCGAAAGTGTGTAACTCTACACAGATGTAAACAATCATCTCTCCAGTCACATGACTTTTCCTGGATAACCTCGTAGGAGGAATACAGGTTTGCTTTAAATCTGTCCTGCAGGAGATTGCTGAAATCTACACACCCCAAGGCTTGCATCACTTGAACGATTCCCTGAGGAAACGGTGTACCCAGCAGGGAGTCACCAGAGTGTAATTCCAATAGCCATCAACAGTTATATGCGGTTTTGCCCCCAATAACTGATAGCAAAAGGATTCAGCTTGTGAGTCAGCGATAGAGGTTTTACACTGGCTAATGGAGGCACATTTTAGTAAATCCCTGTTGACAATCTTGTGACTGAATGATGTAGGCATTCCTCTGCAGCCTTATTACCTCAGCAGCATACTTAGTGTTTACCAATTCCTGGAGGTTCGAACAAAAATCCAGCTAGACTGTAGAGCCCACCCCTGCCCTGTGTGATCACCACCCAATCTCTGCAGGCCCACCCCTGCCCTGTGTGACCACCACCTAATCTCTGCAGGCCAACCCCTGCCCTGTGTGACCACCACCCAATCTCTGCAAGTCCATCCCTGCCGTATGTGACTGCTACCCAAGCTCTTCAGAACCATCCTTGCTCTGTGTCAAATAACCAACCTCAACAGGCCAACTACTACTTTTGTGGCCTCTTTGTCAGCCTCTGCAGGCCCACCCCATACCCTATGTGACTGCTGTTCAGTGTCTGCAGGCCCACCCTGCCCTATGTGACTGCTGTTCAGTCTCTGCAGGCCCACCCCTGCCCTATATGACTGCTGTTCAGTCTCTGCAGGCTGACCCCTACCCTGTGTAACTGCTACCCAACCCCTGCAGGCCCACCCCTGCCCCATGTGACTGCTGTCCAGTCTCTGCAGGCCCACCCCTGCCAATGTGACTGTTGTTCAGTCTCTGCAGGCCCACCCCTGCCCTATATGACTGCTGTCTAGTCTCTGCAGGCCCACCCCTGCCCTATGTGACTGCTGTTCAGTCTCTACATGCTGACCCCTACCCTGTGTAACTGCTACCCAACCCCTGCAGGTCTGACCTTGCCCTATGTGACCATTGGCCAGTCTCAGCGCTGGTCCAGAGGCCAATAAATGTCAGGGACTTGGTGCTGTTAAGGTGGTAAGGCTGCAAGGTTGAGCAACCATTTAAAAACAAGGTACTTTTCTACCGTGCACCCATCCATTACCTTGTGGACCAGGTAGACTCTAATAAAAGCTAGTTTTTGTTAAAAAATAAAAAAAGGGGGGTTGGTGGATCTACTTTTGATATATGTAAAAGTTCTCATGATGTAACAATCTACATTGTATTTAGCTTTCCTGTGCAGCTTATTGCTCTGTTAGTTGAGTTTGGTTTCAGCTCTGTTTGGTAACATTGCAGGAAACAGGTTGTGCTTAATAAATATGCTGTGTAAAGATGCACTCATTCTGTACACTACATCTGTCTGGGAAGGAATGTGGAGGCTGACGTTGCTGATGTCCTGCTAAAAGATCCTGGCTTCCAGACTGTGTAATGTTCATTCCCAGGCTACGGTCCTCTCTAAAGAGCAATTTTAGCGAAAAGGGGGAAAAAATAAATCCATGCATTGCAATGCGAGAAGTTACAGAAATAGAAGAGAGATCAAGAAATGATTGATATTCGCTGTGTAATTTGTTCGTTGTTCGATCAGCCTGCACGTCATCATCTTTACTACTGGCAGACACGAGAAAAACTAGACAGCACCAACTGCCATTATCTGTAACCACGCCCCCTAACAATGCAATAGGCTAAAAGGTGTTTGTTTGTTTTTTTTAATAGCTATACCTATGCACAGAGGGAGATACTGGTTGCTTGGCAGTTGGAAATCGCTATTTCCCACAATGCAACAAGGCTCACAGTCTGGAAACTGTCAGGACCTAGATGCTGTCATCACACTGTGGGAGGGGTTTCACCCCCCCCCCCCCCCCCCCCGATGATCTATTTGAGAAAAGGTAAAGATTTCTCGTGGGAAAGTGGGTATCCGCTACGGATTAGGATGAAGTTCAGACCTTGGTTACAGTTCCTCTTAAAGACGGGCATATGCTGCATTATGCATGCTCAGTCAGCACTTTCCTGCCCGGAAATCGGAGGACATGGACTGTTTAACAGTCTACCACAACATGGTATTGATGACATTGGATCAACGGCATCGCTAGCTTTCTACAACTCCATGCAGTACAAAGTTATGGCTTTACTGATGATCCAGTGATTCTGCCCCCATTCAGGCAATAAACGAATGACCTTTCCCAATCGGCGTTTGATCTTCCAGCCTGAATCTATTAGGAAAAGCCGTAGATTTATTTTAAATAAATTCAATTTTCTTACAAGTTGATATTTTTTATCAAACAGAAGAGCTTATCGACAGACCGTCCTCTACGTACAAACGACTGGAGTTGCCAAGTTTCAGACATACAAAGTTGTCTCCATGTACTGTTTTTTTGTTGTTTTTTTTTGTCCTTACATATTTTTGCTGTTACATGTTACAGTATTATATAAACTGTTGTAAGTAGTTTAAAACACAATAAAAAGAATGTTGTAAACAACCAAAAAACATTGTTGATGGGCTATGTCAAAAATCAAAAGTAAATTTATGCACATTTCACTATGAGCAGACTTGCGAATTCAACTTGGTCACCTGGAATGGAACTGGTTTGTAAGTAGGGGCCTGTTTTAAAAACACATCTAATCTTGTATCTCTCATCTAATCATGTATGCAGACTAGGTGATTTGTCACACTTGTTTTATGTGGGAAAATATTACAGCCAAAGAATCTGCGACACGGAACCCGGGAATGCCAGTTTTTCCGGTTCCTCTCGTGACAGTTGTACCTCAAAGCCTTTGTTCAGCCCCATATTTTATTGCACAGGATATTAAGTTTGCATGAATTAGCAATGCACTGTTCTGTGCATTGTATGTTGTTGAGTTTTGCAGGAAGTATATTGAAAGTCATTGTCTGGCTTTGCCCTGTAGAGATGATGGTCCAACTTGCCCTTTCGGGAGAGTGAGGAGGAGGGCTGTGCCAGGTGATTGGCTCTGTGCTGAGGAAGCATTTCCAGTTTTGGCAACAAGGAGCTACAGGATGCAGCCAGCAAGGTGCTTTCAATCTGTGTATTCCAGAAAGTATAGACGTGCATTGCAGAAAACATAGTTCTGTTGTAAGTACTGTAGTTCAAAAGTTCTATCAATATGCATTAACATGATCTAGGGCAGGGGTCAGAAACCTTTTTGGCTGAGAGCCATAAACTCTACAGAGAGCCAGACAGGAGAAATACCGACTAACTGCTTGTACAATTAGCTAGCTGGCTTGGAGGGGGGTTGATTCACTTTGCAGAGCGAGATCCCCGCACTTTGGCCCAATAGGCTCCCTGTCAAGTGACAGCCTATTGGTCCAATCAAAGTGCAGGCATCTCCTCGGTCATTTGACCTGACAAGGTTAAGGGTGGGACAATTGGAGCAGCTGTTAGTTTTCGGGGGGAGTGTGAGTAAGTTAGTAGTGCATGCTACAGCAGTAGTGTGCCTAATTTGAAAATGTTACTTGCGCTGTCACACTAAGCTGCGCTGCTTGAGCAATGTAGCTTAGTGAATCAACCCCTAACTGAGAGCCAGATGTAGCCATCAAAAGAGCCACATCTGGCTCCTGGGCCATAGGTTCCCTACCCCTGATCTAGGGCTTTAGAGAGACCCTGCAGTAAGTTTGGGCATATTGCATAATTCAGTGAAAACTGGAGGACAATGATTTGTAGTTCCAGAGCTATACCCCAGAGAAGTACTACTGTTGCTATGAGTGCCGAGAGGAAGTCCCTCCCATTTGACCACTCAATTGGTTGTTCAATGTGATGGATTGCTTCACTGACCAACTGGGTAGCTCAGGAGGTCAGCTTACATTACTTATAGTTCTACTTCTAGCTCTGTTCTCTCGAACTGCGTCTTTCACTGAAGGTGATCTCTGATGATGTAGTTCACCACCATAAAGCACATTCACTTGGTTACTTTAAGGTCCAGCTTCCTGTTCAGGTCTTTTATCACGGTCTGTGAGAATGTCCCATGCTTCCTGTTCTGACATATGCGATAGGCTAATATGCAATAGTTTTTTTTGTTTTTTGGGTTTTTTTTTTTTTTTTTTTATAGATCTATATATGCACAGAGGGTGATACTGGTTGCTTGGCAGTTGGAAAAAAAGCTGTTCTTTCCCACAATGCAACGAGGTTCACAGACCGCAAACTGTCATCACACTGTGGGAGGGGTTTCACCACAATCATATCGGCAATACAGACCCCCTGATGATCTATTTCCTAGGTTCTCAACGTGTGGTACGCGTACCCCAGGGGGTACTTCTGATGGTTCCAGGGGGTACTCTGACTTGATATACTTAACCAAGAATAACAAATTTAGAGTTTTAGAAAATAATAAATCTTATTTAAAAAACACCAAATCAGTATTTTAGCTAATTAAAAGCAATAGTAAATAATTGCAAATGGTTTAGAACCAATTATCATGTACTAAAATTAAATATTTATTTGTCAATGGGTACTTGTGATAATGTTTACTATGCTGGGGGTACTTGGTGAGTACAGGGTTTTAAAAAGGGTACATACCAATAAAATGTTGAGAAACACTGATCTATTTGATAAAAGGTAAAGATTTCTGGAAGGAAAGGGGGTATCAGCTACTGATTGGGATGAAGGTCAATCCTTGGTTACAGTTGCCTAATAGTTCAATCTCTTGAACGATCGCCCTCCTGATCCGATCGTTGTGATTGATTGGAGATTATCATGCAGGTCTACCAATTAAAGGGAAAAATGATAAGCAATCCAATTAGACTAAAAGAATTGTTCGGAAATTCAGATCGATGGAATGATCGATAGAACGATCATTGTTGATTGACACCATTAACAGTATCATTGGCAGGGTCGTTCATTTGGGAGATTGTACCATTAATAGGCACCTTTAAAGCGATATTGTCACCATAAAAATCAAATTTCAACAGCAACTGGTCTGAGTGTATTAAGTGATAAAGATGCTATTCCTGCATTCAAAACTTTTTCTGCTGATTTTGGTTTGTAATTATCACATACTTTAGGAGCACTGGCCCTAGTGCCAAACAGTGCCAAAGAGTTGAATGCTGGGAGTTCCTCCTCTTTCATTTATTTCCCTGCCTAGCTGCTTATCAGAAACACCCTCTGATTACTTGTGTTTACAAGCAAGGCTCAGGGGACTCAGTGATTGGATGTGTAAATAAAAAAAAGACAGTGCAGTTGTTCGTATACACCTCAGTGGGAGTGTCTGAAGACTTTTTATTTCTAGGTTAGCATGGGTGCCGCTTGTTCTTTAACCACTTGCCGACCGCACGCTTATACCGTGCGTCGGCAAAGTGGCAGCTGCAGGACCAGTGACGCAGTACTGCGTCGCCAGCTGCAGGCTGATTAATCAGGAAGCAGCCGCTCGTGCGAGCGGCTGCTTCCTGTCAATTCACGGCGGGGGGCTCCGTGAATAGCCTGCGGGCCGCCGATGGCGGCTCTCAGGCTAAATGTAAACACAAGCGGAAATAATCCGCTTTGTTTACATTTGTACGGCGCTGCTGCGCAGCAGCGCCGTAAGGCAGATCGGCGATCCCCGGCCAATCAGCGGCCGGGGATCGCCGCCATGTGACAGGGGACGTCCTGTCACTGGCTGCACAGGACGGATAGCGTCCTGTGCAGCCCAGATCTCCCGGGGGAGCAGGTAGGAGAGGGAGGGGGGAGAATCACGCCGCGGAGGGGGGCTTTGAGGTGCCCCCCCCGCAACATGCCTGCAGGTAGGAGTGATCAGACCCCCCCTGCACATCATCCCCATAGGGGGGAAAAAAGGGGGGCGATCTGATCGCTCTGTGTGGCCGCGGATCTGTGCTGGGGGCTGCAGAGCCCACCCAGCACAGATCCAAACAAACAGCGCTGGTCCTTAAGGGGGGGTAAAGGGTGGGTCCTCAAGTGGTTAAGAGGAACTTTACTAAATAAAAAGTTATAAAATTGCTTTTTATTTAAACAATACTATTTTATAAACTACTTAGTCTGTGCTTTCTCATTGTAAAAATGTTCCCTCACCCTGATTAAGGCCTCTTGCACACTGCAAGCAATTCAGATTCAGATTCCGCTTTTTAATCTGTTTTTACTTCCGATTCAGATTCAGATTTTCAGTTTGCTCCTTGCACACTGCAAATCTGAATCTGAATCGGAGGTAAAAACTGATTAAAAAGCGGAATCTGAATCTGAATTGCTTGCAGTGTGCAAGAGGCCTTACAGTCTTAAATTTATTACAGGCGCCGGCATCTTTACTGCTGGTAAGGTGCATCACTGGAATATATTCCCATGTCTTCTGAAGTAAGCAGGAACATTATCTGGTCTCCCAGTTCTTCTGGGGAAGAAGGCTGCTTAACTTAACAGGGAACTGAAATAAGAGGTATACGGAGGCTGCCATATTTATTTATGTCCTTTTAATCAATACCAGTTGCCTGGCAGCCCTGCTGGTCTATTTCTCTGCAGTAATATCTGAATAACACCAGAAACAAGCATGCAGCTAGTCTTGTCAGATCTGACTTTAAATTCTGAAACGCCTGATCTGCTGCATGCTTGTTCAGGGGCTATGGCTAATAGTATTAGAGGCAGAGGATCAGCAGGGCTGCCAGGCAACTGGTATTGCTTAAAAGGAAATAAACATGGCAGCCTCCATATACCTCTCTCTTCAGTTGTCTTATAAAGGACAACTGAAATGAGAAGAATATGGAGGCTTCCATGTTTATTTCCTTTTAAACAATACCAGTTGCCTGGCAGCCCTGCAGGTCTATTTGGCTGCAGTAGTGTCTGAATTACACCAGAAACAAGCATGCAGCGCATCTAGTCAGATCTGACTATCAGAAACGCCTGATCTGCTGCATGCTTGTTCAGGGTCTATGTACAGGAAATGCTATGTCTAACTGACAGAATAATGTGCAGGTGAGTAGGGAGGCTGGCTGGTATTTTACTATTGGCAGTTAAACTGCTGTTCCGGAGATGCTGTTGAAAACAAAGAAAACCCTGAGAATCCCCCATGAGGAGATGGACTGGCCCAAAACCTGTCGGTTCTGTCAGATTTTAACTGCAATACATTTTTCGCGATAGTGGTCCTTTAAGACTGGTACCAACATTTTTTAGAAATGGACATTTGTAACAAATGAACCCCTGAAAATTACCAAACAAAAATACAATCTAAATATCTTATTTTGTGTGATAGTCCATTGCATAACCTCAGAAGGTTTCACAGCTCATTAAAGCGGACTTCAACTCAGAACTGCCCCTCTGCTCTAAAATATAAGTAACAGCATAATATCCTTTAAAGAAAGACATGTCTTTGTTGAAGCTGATACAAACTGCAATAAATCTGCAGTGTGTCTACTTCCTGCTTTCATGGAAGCACATACTGTTTACATCCAGTGCTTTCAAATGAGCTTATCTGCCGTGGCAGTCAGGTGACACAGGGGAGAGATCAAATTACACAACCCCCCCCCCCCTTTTTCAGCCTCATGCACAGCCCAGCTTTAGGAGCCCAGTGATCGGACTCACCACTTTTTTTTTCCCTAAGGGGACATGCCGCCGGAGGGATCTGATCGCTGTGGTCGTTTGTAATTTTGTTTTTCTTTAGCCTCTATAAGGCTCTCTCTCCCTCCCTCCTCCCCTCCATCATGTAATTTGGAACAGGACGGTGATCCGTCCTGTTCCGCCTCTCATAGGCATCAGCCTATGAGAGGGCGGTGCTTCCCGGCCAATCAAAAAGCCGGGGATCGCCGATCTCGTACAGCGCTGCTGCCCCCGGCAGCGCTGTACGCTTGTAAACAAAGGGGATTTCTTTCCCCTTACGTTTATAAACAGCCTGCTAGCTGCGATCGGTGGCAAGCAGGCTATTCACGGAACTCGGTGACGTGGCAGAGAACGATCGTGCATGCGTGCGGCCGTTCCCTGGGAAACTGCAGCCCCAGGACTTGATGCCAATTGGCGTTAGGTGGTCCTTGGGCTGCCGCTGCGGTCACGCGTGAGGCGGTCTTCAAGTAGTTAAGCTGACATTTTCCATGGTCTCTTCTGTTGCATACCAAGATGAGGTTTGCATGAAGGACTACAGGTCCCATAATCCTTTATCACTTGACCTTAAACTTTGTCCCCTATTTCAACATTTTCCCTCAGTCAACTATGTATGTTATGGTTGGCCAATATAGGATATGCCCAGGTTGTCTGCCACTGGTAGGCTTGCCACTGAATCAGTCTAGAGTCTGTCGTTCAGCCGTCCTTCAGCCAGTGATAAATGGCTTTTTTCCGTTCCCTGCTGGCGGATTGCCATAGATATTAAACACGGCCCTGTTCCCTTGCCTGTTACATATTCATCCTGGTGCATTGGGTTTACAGACAGGAACGGTCGTTCACTTCACAGTACAGATGGGTGGTCATTGGGCCTATTCAGCAGCTGAAGGTTTCTGTCTATGGATACCAGATGTATGAATATTTGATGAGTGCAGTCCTATTGCTTCATGTATATTGCCTGGCCTACATTTCACAAGCCGTCACCACGCCCTGCACTTCACAAAGCTGGCAGGCCTCAACCTGGTTCTGAGAGGACCTGCTAGGGCCTTGTGGGATCCGGAGGTACCTCTCTAGTCTCCTGCAAATTATAAGGCCTGCCATTACCAATGACAAACCACCTCTCAGCTGTCTGCAGATCTCATAGACTATCATTGCAATTTGCAGGAATGGATTTTTGGCAGGAACAGATCTTTTGCAGATACTGATCTTTTGTGTCTGTACAGCATCTGAGTGTGCAGCATCTTGCAAAGATTTTTTTCTGATGTGGAGTTCAGCTCCATAGAATAGACTGTGTAGAGTATGGCTCTCATACTACATGAAGGGTGGTAAGATTGGTCTGTGATCTTTCATTTTCAAAAGACTATGGTCTGATGTGTGTATGTGGTCTTAGAAAGAGGCAGGTGTGGCTCAAGGGCTTACGGGACGGACAGTGCAGCCACCGCCCACCAGGACAGGTGAGTGATTAATGCAGCTATGTGCAGGGGAGCAGTATGGGGAGACCAACCACCAGGGTCCAGTGGTGCAGCGTCCCCTT
Organism: Hyperolius riggenbachi; assembly: GCF_040937935.1. Lineage (NCBI taxonomy): Eukaryota > Metazoa > Chordata > Amphibia > Anura > Hyperoliidae > Hyperolius > Hyperolius riggenbachi. The sequence goes on from NW_027152375.1 coordinate 73,112, forward strand.
CGAGAAATTACATTTGTTTTTTCCTTGTGCCGGGGGATGTTAGGGATAGGTGTCGGGTAGGAAGTTTGTTGTGGGGGGGAGGGTTTAGGGTTAGGCGTCAGGTAGGAATTTTGCGCAGGTTCTGTGTGAGAGTAGGTTAGGTTTGTACACTGTAATAGTAAAATATCAGCATTGAATACCGATATTTTACTATTGGGATTACTGAGCGCCCAAATTTCCAAGCAATTTTTTTCGATATACGCCTCCACCATTAGCAAGTGGCCGGTCGGAGACGGAATGACTGACGGGGAGGGGATTTCCTTCACTTCACTGAACTACATTTGTGGGACACCTGCATTGATGACCGATTTCCACCAGAGATGACCAGTCGTGAAAATTATCACTTTTTCCATGTAAGGATCACAAACCGCAACTATATACTGATCTGAGACAAGTCATTGTGCTTTCGGAGAAAAGTGCTTTACAAATACTTTGCTTTGTTGTTGTAACCAGAGATCTTATTTATAAGTATGTGAAATTTCTGATCGAAAAAAAAAAGGATATTTGATTTTTCAATCCGGTCGAATTTAGGGTGTTAAACGGGAAAGTCAAACATTTTGGTTAAATCGTTTATGGCCACCTTTTTACATATTGGCGTTTCTCTGTCGATGGCTGATTGATAACTTTGGATTTCAATGGCAGCATTCACACTAGCAGTGGATGTCGTCCAACTGACCTCATGTTCGGCTGACACTATTCGCAGCGTCTTTTGATCAATTCATGCATGTGGCCAATTTGCAAACAGGTATTTGTTCCCGGAATTTGGTTTTGGCTCAGACAGGTTCTGAAAGGATGGGGGGGGATAACGTCTGAGAGTCAAACGATGAGGCTGCCACACTACGGCACCACCACTAGTCGCACTTGGCAAGCATCTGTCATCCCTAAGTAGTCATGGGGGGAGAGGGACAAAGGGAGGCGATGGTTCAGCAATGATGACCCAGTTCTTCCTTCATGAAAGAAACCAGCGGTGATGGCTGATGCTTCTGAGGATCCCGATTGCTGGCATCTGGCAGTGTTGGCCAAGGTGTTCCAGTTCAAAAGGTGCAGTAGTGTTAATTTCTGTGGTGGGTCCTGACTCCTGGGCAGCATTCAGCTATCACAGAAGCATCCGGCTGTGGCGGCCCTTACTGCTAGTTTAGTGGCTGGCATCATGGAGTGGCTAAACCAGAGGTGTCCCTGCTGTGGAGGAGCAGCAGCAGCCTGTGGCTGGATGGAGCCAGCTTCCAGCGAGACCAAAGGTTTCCAGTTCAGATTCAGCACGGTGCCTTCTTACCTCAGTGGAGCCCTGACCTCCTGGGTAGCAGTGGTAAACTCCACTCGGTCTGTACCTGCACGGACAACGGACCCAGGCAGTGGCAAGGTGGGAAAAAGTCCAGGTCCCAGACTACCCACGACCCGCACCAGCATAGCCGGCCTTTGACCTGAGCGACTGGAGCTGTCGCTCAGGGCGCCGGCTTCCAAGGGGGCGCCTATAGCTGGCTACCTATACAGAGGGCAACTACACTTGACTTCCTATACTGGGAGCACCTATAGCTGGCTACCTATACCGAGGGAGGGCACCAACACATGGCTACTTATACTGGGGGCACCTATGCTTGGCTACCTGTACTGAGGGCACCTACACCTGACTTCCTAAACTGGGGGCACCTATAGCTGGCTACCTATACTAAGGAAGGGAACCTACTTCTGGCTACCTATACTGAGGGCACCAACACCTGTGTTCCTTTACTGGGGGTACCTACTGTATGTTTGGCCACCTATATTGAGGGCACCTGTACATGAGATCCTATACTGGGGGCACCTATACCTGGCTACCTACCTATACTTACAGTAGTCTGAGGGCATTTTATTGGGGGTGGGGAGCACACTGCGGCTATAACGCATGGTGCAAATTGTCAGTGCTGTGCTAGCATTCCAATTGGGGGGGGACCTAACTGTCTGTTCCACTGATTGTTTTTATTAATATTCCTGAAATGTTCTAGCCTTTATTTTTAAATGTATTCAGGATAATGCCCTCTTTCCATCCATTTTGTGGGTATTATTAGTATTTTTCTATTATACATATGTGATGTGTCACGGAGATCTGAGCGTTTGGCATGATGTGTCAGAACTTCAAAAAGGTTGGGAACCACTGACCTAGGAGGTAAATGAGGAGAAAAGGTGAAGTGTGTGTGTGTGTGTGTGTGTGTGTGTGTGTGTGTGTGTGTGTGTGTGTGTGTGCGCGTGCGTGCGTGTGTGTGTGTGTGCGCGCGCGCGTGCGCACATGTGAAGAGGATAAAGGAGGGGCACCAAATCAGGTTTCGCTCAGGGCGCTGTGAAACCTAAGGCTGGCCCTGCGCACCAGCGTCCCAGGCTACACCAGACCACACTGCATACCTTTAAGAGGGAAAACAAGGAGAATTGGGAAGGAAAAGAAGAAAAAGCCAGAATCCTGTGGCCAAGGCACCATCTTCCTGAATGGCAGTTTAATCTGTTTAATACAATTTACAATTTAAAATCCTCCCCCTTGCCTACAAAGCTCTCCACAATTTTGCTCCTTCTTATCTAAATAAACGTATGTCCAGATACCGTCCCACATGCAGTTTCTGCTCTACTAACAATATTCTACTGACTTCTTGGGCTGGTGCACACTGGAGCGGTTCTGGAGCGTTTTTTAAAACTCTTGCAGGGGGAAAACCGCTTGGCTAATGAAAGTGAATGGGATGGTGCACACCAGAGCGGCTCGTTTTTTTCCAGAAACGCAAACTCCCGGGCTGTAGCATTTTTTGGATTTCTGAGGCGTTTCTGCCTCAATGTTAAACAATAGAAAAGTGGGAAACCGCTCTGAAGAAACGCTAGATCACAGCAGTTTTCCAGGAGTTTTTGTTACAGAAGCTGTTCAGTAACAGCTTTACTGTAACAATATTTGTAATCTGCTACACAAAAACGCTCCAAAAACCGCTAGGCATGTTTAGAGAACCTCTCTAATGCCTAGAAACGCTCTGAAATCTGCTTCAAAAACCTCTAGCGTTTTGCAGATCTGCTAGAGGTTTTTGGTGTGCACTGGGCCCTTCTCTGGTCACCTCTTCTCAGTCCCACTTACAAGACTTGTTTCGGTCCTCTCCCCTCCTCTTGAAAACTCTCCCCCAATACACCCAGCACTCACCCACACTTACCCTATTTAGGCGCAATCTGAAAACTCACCTCTTCAGGCAAGCATACTCTCCTACCTAGGACACTTCAGCCACTGACCACCATTTGTACCACCTCATACACAGCTTCCCTTCACCTACTGTCTTATACCTTTAGACTGTAAGGCCTTTTGGCCAGGGCTCTCTTCCCCTTTTGTCTACTAGTGCTGCATACCTCCCAACTTTTTGAAATGAGAAAGAGGGACACTGAAGCCATACCCCTGGCACACCCCTGACCACACCCCTAGTCATGCAAACGATACAGATTTCATAAGAAAAATATGTTGTTTTATAATTCAAACCACAGTGGTCCTTTCTAGGTTCATTTCCCTTCATATTAACATTTTAAAATTAGTAATATATCAATTTAAAGAGATACTGAAGCGAAAAAAAAATTATGATATTATGATTTGAATGTGTAGTACAGCTAAGAAATAAAACATTAAGATCAGATACATCAGTCTAATTGTTTCCAGTACAGGAAGAGTTAAGAAACTCCAGTTGTTATCTCTATGCAAAAAAGCCATTAAGCTCTACGACTCAAAGTCGTGGAGAGGGCTGTCTTCTGACTTTTATTATCTCAAGTGTTTTCTTTTGCTCTGCCAGAGGAGAGGCCATTAGTTCACAGACTGCTCTGAAAGAATCATTTTGAATGCCGAGTGTTGTGTAATCTGCACATATTATAGAATGATGCAATGTTAGAAAAAACACTATATACCTGAAAATAAAAATATGAGAATATTTTCTTTGCTGCTAATCTTCTAGTAATTATTCATAGTACACAACCAATTCATTATATCATATATTTATTTTCGCTTCAGTGTCTCTTTAGAGGGCTGGGAATAAAGTTTAGAGTCAATCAAACACATTTTTTAGTAGAGAAATATATATATTTACACAGAAAGAGGGACAAATGAGGAGGAAAGAGGGACAGCGCTCCCAAAGAGGGACTGTCCCTCCTGAAGAGGGAAAGTTGGGAGCTATGCTGTGTAATAGATGTGCATACCTTCCACCCCTTTGTAAAAATCTGTGGTTGATTTGTTCATTGCATCAGCGGTAATCCGCCATTGTCCTGTATTGTTAACTGTGGTATTGTTCATTTTGTATTGTTATACCCTGTATGCTGTTGTACGGCTCCACAGACAATGCTGGCGGTATATAAATCAATAATCATTATGTGCCAAGGTCACTTCCCTATGCCTAATTACCATCTAAAATGGATGCTAAATTTGAAAACTGCAATGACGACTAAACAGTGTCAGTTCCCGATGTTTCCGAACTCTGTGAACGTTGCCTAAATGTGTACAGCCTCCATAGATCCTGTTTCAGGTTATTTTCTCTATACAGATTATTTACAGTATATTTGCTTTGTCACTCTTTTTTTTTGTTTGTAACCACCAAATGTAACCACCAGAGGGCGCTCCTATCTTTTTTTTTACAGGACTGGCGTATCGACTTCCTGTCCCACTGAGCCCTCTGTGTCTCTGTCACAAGACTATGAGGTCATTGTGAAACTGCAGGAGGAGGAAGTTTAGCACACCTACTACCACACAAGGGCTTTCAAGCATTCCATACAGTTTTTTTTTTTTCTAAATTTAAAGGTACAATGCACTGAAAGCGTAAAGCCTTGAAATGCTCACAGGAAACATGGCCTAAGGAGCCAGGCTATGGTTTGACATTGAAGCCATGCTGACATTTTCCAAGCTTGCAGCTGTGATGGGGAAGACAAGACAAAACAAGACAAATAACATTTATATTGCGCTTTTCTCCTGGCGGACTCAAAGCGCCAGAGCAGAGCAGCAGCCACTAGGGCGCGCTCTATTGGCAGTAGCAGTGTAAGGGAGACTTGCCAAAGGTCTCCTACTAAATTAGTGCTGGCTTACTGAACAGGCAGAGCCGAGATTCGAACCCTGGTCTCCTGTGTCAGAGGCAGAGCCCTTAACCATTACACCATCAGCCAACTGCTGATGGGAACGCGATATTAAATCAGATCTGTGATGAGATATGATCTAACATCCAGTGGGGCACTGTGACAAAGTTGTAAATGATCGATATTGAGCAAATATTATTCACTAGTGACCTTAGCCCGTTTAAAAATGGGCTAGGTCTGTTATTACATAGCCGCACACACGCCCACCGCAGGGACACTTGCATATTATAGAGCAGTGATGGCTAACCTTGGCACTCCAGCTGTGACTAAACTACAAATCCCTTCATGCCTCCCCCGAGGTATGTTTAGAGCTGTCAGAGTATTGCAATGCCTTATGGGACTTGTAGTTCCACCACAGCTGGAGTGCCAAGTTTAGCCATCACTGCTATAGAGGATTTACCATACCCAGTGTGTGTATATCTAGCTCAATAGGAACCCGCGGGGAGAGACATAGGAAGGCTGACAGGAAGCGGAAATACATCCTTAAACTTTTTTTTTTATTATTATTAAACACACACAAAACGCACTAAAATGCAATACCTCTGCATCACCATTGACTTTCATTATGTGCGTTTTTTGATGCGTTTTTGAAAAAAAGTATACAACAAAACCAGCATTTTTAAAAAGGCACGTTTCAGAACGCAAGTATATGCGGTTTTTTTTGCGCCCTATTGACTTGCATTATGTGCGTTTTCCGCAACGCTAGCATTTCTGCTTAGCGTGTTCCCGGCCTAACCCAGCTCTGCGTAGAATTCAGTGGTGGACACAGCCAACTATGGGCCCCTGTGCAGTATAAATGCAGTGGGCCCCATGTGAGTGGGCGTGGTCATAACAGATTATGGTACATGAACCTAGGTCACATTCTGTAGGCACTGTAGTAATGTAGCACACATTTCACACTTGTATATGACCGGCGTACAAGTTATGATCATGGTTTCTCTTGAGTTTCAGAGAGACATACATGGAGAAAACCCCAGAGGATAATCAGGCCCTAACTGGTGCAATTGCACGGGCCCTAGAGGACATGGGGCCACTGTGCAGCTGCACGGGGCCTCTGTCTGCCTCTGGTATACTTTGTATACTGAACAGTGTCTGTAGTTCTGTTACAACAACCTACCCGCCGGCAGCAGCGTGCTAATGCTACAACACATAGAATTTCTCAGTTCACTGACAGCAAGGTTGCTATGGTTACGGGATGCTGGTCCGGTGTTCGTTGTGGTGCAGATCTGCTGATGTGAAACTAACAAATGTTGATTCAGGTAATACCTTTAATGGATTTCTGTACATGGTTTGTTGCAAGCTTTCCTTCAGGCACGGTTCTAATCCAGTTCTGTAGCGTGCCAGAAGAAGACACTTAAAGAGGAACTCCAGCAAAAATAATGTAATAAAAAAAGTGCTTCATTTTTACAATAATTATGTATAAATGATTTAGTCAGTGTTTGCTCATTGTAAAATCTTTCCTCTCCCCGATTTACATCCTGACATTTATTACATGGTGACATTTTTACTGTGGGCAGGTTATGTAGCTGCTGCATGCTGTTTTGGCAGTTGGAAACAGCTGTAAGCAGATATTTCCCTCAATGTAACAGGGTTCACAGACAGGAAACTGCCAAAAAAAGTACGTACTTTTCTTGTGGGAGGGGTTTCTTGTGGGAGGGTTTCACCACAATATCAGTCATACAGCGCCCCCTGATGGTCTGTTTGTGAAAAGGAATAAGTTTCTCATGTAAAAGGGGGTATCAGCTACTGATTGGGATAAAGTTAAATTCTTGGTTGGAGTTTCTCTTTTATAGCTAGTATAGTACCCAGTATGGGTAGGTAGTGCCCCAGTATAGCTAGTATAGTGCCCAGTATATAGCCCCAGTATGGGTAAGTAGTGCCCGCCTCCCCCCATGGCCGCTGCTGCTATTACCTTAGCCAGCACCGCTTCCTCTATTTCCCTCTCCTGATCGTAACTAATTCACAGCAGCACGCCCGCGGCTGCTGTGATAATGAGGCAGGAAGCAGGAGAGAGCGCGGCTTCCTGTAGTGGTGGTGTGTATCGCCGTTACTATGGGAACCGCTCTCTCTCTACGGCTTCCTGCCTCATTATCACAGCAGCCGGCCTGTGAATTAATAGTTACGAGCAGGAGAGGGGAATAGAGGAAGCGGCGCCGGCTAAGGTAATAGCAGCGGCGGCCGCTTGGGGGAGGACCGCGGACCACATGACTCGCAAGCAAGCCGACCCCCAACTTTTGGCCCACTTTTTGGGGGTCAAAAATTCGTCTTGCTTGCGAGTATATATGGTCTTCAAGATTACAAGCTAGGTTGTCTTTAACTACTCTGCCTAACGCAGGATGGCGGTGCAGAGCGTCCCTCTTGTTCCTCAGTCACGCCATGTGCCGTGACCTCGCCAGAGCCGAGATTTACAGGGAACAAACGCTCGCTCGAGAGCGCGTTTCCTGCAGTAAACAGAGCGGAGCCGCCGCGATCAGCCTGCCAGCCGCGATCGCAGCTGGCAGTCTGAAATGAACACACAGGAAAAAAAAAACTATGCAATTTAGAGCAGCGCTGTACAGAGGACATCCCTGTCACTTAACTGTCCCTCCCTACGGCTCACAATCTAATCCCTATCATAGGCTGATGCTTATGTATGTGTAATGTAGTGTATGTATCGCAGTCTAGGGCTTATTTAGGGGTGGGAGGGGGAATAAAAGAAATGGGGTTTAAAAAAAAAAAAAAAAAAAAAAGATATTTTATTTATAAAAAAATAAAGATCGCAGCAGCAATCCAAGACCATCAAACAAAAGCTCTATCAGTGGGATGAAAAGGAGGTAAAGTCCATTTGGGAGCTAAGTTGTATGACTGAGCAATAAACCGTTAAAGGTATGAAGTGCTGAATTGTAAAAAATGGTCTCGTCACTGGGGGGTGGGGGTATAAACCTCTGAAGCTCTCAAGCTCAAGAGGTTAAAGTGTACCTGAAAAGGGGGAGGGGAGAGAGAGAAAAACAATTATACATACCTGGGCCTTCCTCCAGGCTGTTCGCTCCCTGACCACGGGCACTCCCCCTTCGCACTTCCGGCCATTGGAGTGCGACTGGGGCGCACATGCGGCCAAGCCATGAATGTGCAGAACACCCCAGACGACTGTCCGGGCTGAATTGCGGATGATCCAGAAGGCGGAGGAGAACGAGGAAGGAACTATCAGCCTGGAGGGGGCGGGAGGAAGCCCCAGGTATGTCATGTTTTCTTATTTTTTACGTCTCAGGTTTACTTTAAGGGCTCGTTCAAGCACAGGGGATTTTTAAAATCACCCACAGAACGCTTGTGCAAGGAATCTCGATGAGAAGGTTCATATCAGCCGCGCGTCGTGCGATGCCTGTGCCATTCTTGGGGTATTTTTACTATAATGGAAGGTATAGGAAGAGCAATAAACGCTCACAAAATCGCTTTATGTGGCGATTGCGTTTGCATATTTGAGAATAAATACATTGTATTTATTATTTTCCGGGTCAAAGAGTTCCCGTCCTGACTTGCGTCAGGGAGCGAATGACAAAACCGCTCTGGAAAAGTGCTTGAAAGGCGATTTTACCAGAAACGCAGCGTGCAGTGGAGCGCCGGGAGGGGGAAAAAGCGTACCAAAACGCTTACGTTTGTGTTTTTGATTTTAGGCGTGAATGAGGCCTAAAGGTATTTCCTAAATCAGCATTTGTTGGCTTGATGTCGGTGTATGCGGGTATTAGGGGGTTATCAGAGATAAAATCCTCACACTTTATGAAATATTTCTGAATGCAGTAAACTAAAGCCCTGTTCCCCTCCACATGTATTGAAAGAGACCAAGAAAAACAGTGATGTCAGTATAATAGGATGCTTTTTATTTTTTTTTTTAGCCCAGCACGGCTGCAAAGCGTCTGAATGAATGCACAAAGCCAAATCCTGGCCACGTCTACAGCGAATCGCATAGTTCCCAGCGCAGGCATTCCTTTCTATTTAAGGATGACTCTGCAGAAGTCCGGCCTGCACAGCTGCGAGGAAACCTTTCTAAGGTCCAAAATAACAGAGAAGCTGTTTTAACTGTTTATAGCCGCACCAGTCAGTGTCCTCTGTGGGAAGCGCTTGTCTTTCCTGTGGTCAGCCTAGTACTGCAACAGCTATTCCTAAAATGGAAAAAAAAAAAGGATATCTCATTCACATACATTATGTAAACCGTATTTAAAGGACACCAGAACAGAGAGGTGTATGGAGGCTGCCATATTTATTTCATTTTAAACAATACCAGTTGCCTGGCAGGCAGCCCTTTCTGGCATCCACAGCCGTAGATGCAACTGCTGCCCATGCCCAGGCGTGTCTGTGTGCCTCTTTCGGTAACAGGTCAAAACCATCAGATTAAAAAACACTGTGATAGCTACAGAGAAATACAGTTGTTTACAGTGCGTTTTAGTCTGGAAAAAAATCTACATCTTTTACATATACAAATGTGCCACATGTACCATTTTTTGGAGCGGTTCAGTTTGAATGAATGTGGAAAATGCTCATTCATTCAAAAATCGCTGTGAAAATCGCTTTGCAAAATCGCAATTGCTAAGCACTAGTAATTACAATGAGAACTAGGCCCTACTCCACCCTAAAGAGCCTAATTCATTGTAAGCTGACCTACCGGCTGGCTGGACAGTGTACTGGTGAAGGGCTCTGCCTCTGACACAGGAGACCCGAGTTCGAATCTCCTTGCCTGTTGAGGAAGCCAACACCTATTCAGCATGGAGTCCTTGGGCAAGAATCCCTAACACTGCTACTGCCTATAGAGCGCGTCCTAGTGTCTGCAGCTCTGGTGCTTAGAGTCTGCCAGGAGAAAAGCGTGATGTAAATGTCTTGTCTGCCGTAAAATATATATAGCTCAGCAGCGCACTTGCTGAATATGGCTTTCTCGCCACCATACCTGCGATAAACTCGCCACCCTTAGTCAACATTTTTTCCAAGAGATGAAAGTTCAGTTAGAAGTAGAGGAAACCGGTTTTACCAGTGCCAATGCCTCTGTGGGAAAAGTTCAAGGACTGGGTGTTTAAAAAAAAGTCGCTGAAATGGAGAAACATGACAGAGATTGTCAGACGGCGAACAGCTGAACGCTACAGATCTGTACATACATTGATTTGCATATATGGTGCATGATGTCATGAAACCCACAAATGCGCTCTAGTCAATGCATAACTTCAGGCTTGGGTAACATGTGTAAAGTTCACACGGTGTAAGATATGGAGCGCAGCCCGGGCTGGCGGAAAGCACTAAGTATTTTAGTTAGCTGGATTGGTGGCCCCCGGCTGCCAAGGCAGTGACCTTCCAGGGCCGGTTCTAGACTTTTTTCTGCCTGAGGCAAACTTGTGAGGACGCGACTCCGCCCCCCCCTCCCCCCCTGTTCCCCTGAATTTGCTCTCCTGTCTCCCCCTTCCTCACTCACTGTCAGCCTCCTCACACAGCACAATAAGCTGCTTTTCCCCAATGATCACCTCTTCACCTCGCTCGCTCTCCTGTCGCTTCTCCTCCTACTCTGACTGCATGCTGGTAGTGTAAACACAGTACAAACATGCTGCCCCTGTAATCTCTGCGCCTGATGCAAGTGTTTCACCTTGCCTCATGAGAGAACCGGCCCTGCTTCCAGGCCGATGAAGAGCTGTCCTCAGCCAATAAGGGATTGTTCTAGTTGAGGATCTGAAAGGACAATCCTATATTATAAAACCCGTTTCCCTGCGTCTTCCTGTGTCCATGCGTCCGGTCCTGACAGTTTCTCACAGGGCCGGGCCGAGGCAGAGGTGAGAGAGGCTCCAGCCTCATGGCGCAGTGTAGGAGGGCACGCACAACTCACTCAGCTATCATTCCCCTATTGTGTTTGAAGCAGAGAGAAATAAGAAAAGGGGATACATGGCAGTGACTGCAATCCAGATAACTAGCGAGTAAGGTGTTGGGGGCCCTGTGCCGCCTCTTAGTCTTATAGCAATCAGGGGTGTGACGGCTGGGGTGGGAGGGATAGGGGGCGCACTATGGTGTCTCAGCCAATCAGTGTGTGATGGCTGGGGTGGGAGGGATAGGGGGCGCACTATGGTGTCTCAGCCAATCAGTGTGTGACGGCTGGGGTGGGAGGGATAGGGGGCGCACTATGGTGTCTCAGCCAATCAGTGTGTGACGGCTGGGGTGGGAGGGATAGGGGGCGCACTATGGTGTCTCAGCCAATCAGTGTGTGACGGCTGGGGTGGGAGGGATAGGGGGCGCACTATGGTGTCTCAGCCAATCAGTGTGTGACGGCTGGGGTGGGAGGGATAGGGGGCGCACTATGGTGTCTCAGCCAATCAGTGTGTGACGGCTGGGGTGGGAGGGATAGGGGGCGCACTATGGTGTCTCAGCCAATCAGTGTGTGACGGCTGGGGTGGGAGGGATAGGGGGCGCACTATGGTGTCTCAGCCAATCAGTGTGTGACGGCTGGGGTGGGAGGGATAGGGGGCGCACTATGGTGTCTCAGCCAATCAGTGTGTGACGGCTGGGGTGGGAGGGATAGGGGGCACACTATGGTGTCTCAGCCAATCAGTGTGTGATGGCTGGGGTGGGAGGGATAGGGGGCGCACTATGGTGTCTCAGCCAATCAGTGTGTGACGGCTGGGGTGGGAGGGATAGGGGGCGCACTATGGTGTCTCAGCCAATCAGTGTGTGACGGCTGGGGTGGGAGGGATAGGGGGCACACTATGGTGTCTCAGCCAATCAGTGTGTGATGGCTGGGGTGGGAGGGATAGGGGGCACACTATGGTGTCTCAGCCAATCAGTGTGTGACGGCTGGGGTGGGTTGGATAGGGGGCGCACTATGGTGTCTCAGCCAATCAGTGTGTGACGGCTGGGGTGGGTTGGAAGGGGGGGGGCACACTTTGGTGTCTCAGCCTTGGGTGCTGAAGGACCTTGTCCCTGCTCTGATTTCTCATCTTGTATAAAACAGCAGAGAAGCTCATTTGAAAGCACGGGATGTTAACAACATGTCTGCTTCCAGGATTTGTCTCAGCTGTAACAAAGACATTTTTTTAAAGGTTATGATGCTGTTGCGTTCCTTTTAGAGCAGAGAGGAGGTTCTGACTTCGGGCCGACTTTAAGGACCTGCCTGTGTAGAGTGTTGAGGTTCTGCGCCGGCTGCAATAGTCTTCATCTCATCATAAATTCCTCCTGTTTTGCAATCTCAAGCCGGCCCTTTTAGCAATCTCTAGGAATGTATTATGTTGCAATTGTGTATCAGTGCTTTCTGCAATGCGCAATATAACAGTTTTATCTGAGAAAAGTGTACAAGTAACAACTGCATAACTGAAGTGATGTCACCAGGGGCGTAACCACAGGGGAGCAGTCCCTGCGACCGCAGGGGGGCCCAGAGCTGTAAGGGGGCCCCAACTATTACATCACTTCCTCTGATAAAGAGGTCCATCCTTCAGATCAGGTGTTATGTGGCCACACAGCCCTGTCCCTCTGTCCCTTTTTCCTCCTCATTTTCAAGCTTTCAGGACTTTGTCCCTCTTTCTAAATAAATATATATATTTCTATACTAAAAATGTGTTTAATTGACTCTAAACTTTATTCGCATCCTTTAACTTGATATATTTTAAAATGTTAATATGAAGGAAAATGGACCAGGATAGAAAGGATCAGTGTGGTTTGAATTATAAAACAACATATTTTTCTTATGAAATCTTTATGGTATGCGTGACTCGGGGCGTGGTGGGGCGTGGTCAGGGGTGTTGCATGGGCGTGGCTTAAGTGTCCCTTTTTCTCATCTCAAAAAGTTGGGAGGTATGGTTATGGGTGTGACGATCCTGATGGCCACACTTGTTTTATGACCCTTGTGAGATGGGCCCCCAGGCTGTGAGAATCAGCAAGGGAAGAGGTGTGGACATTGGGGGGCCCCATCAAACTTTTGCTGGGGGGCCCATGGTTTGTAATTTACGTCCCTGGAGGTCAAGAATGCCCTCCATAATTCGGCAAATCTGCATTCATAACTGAGTCTAACGTGGCCTGAATGTTCTCCCACAAACTGACACTACAGATAGGTGTCCCCGCCACTGAATGTGAAAACCAGAAATGTAACTATAGCTGCAGGGGGTCCCCAAATTCTCACCTTCCTGCCACACTTGTTACATGATTCCTGGTAGATGAGCCTTCCTGGTCATGGAAATCGCCCCAGGGGAAGCCGTGTGAATGTTAGGGGTCAGGGGCATGATCAGGGATGGATTTCTGAAAAGGTCGCAAAGGTTGGACAGCAGCAGCCCAATGGGGCACCTCGTCATGACAATGAGGTTGATACATATGAAAGAGGAAAAAGGGAAGCTTATGTACAAGGGGGCTGCATTACATGGATGTCACACATGAAAAGGGTCTGCACATGGAATGGGAGGGGGGCTGCAGTACATGGATGATACACATGGAAGAGGGGGCTGCACATGGAATGGGAGGGGCTGCTGTACATGGATGATACACATGGAAGAGGGGGCTGCACATGGAATGGGAGGGGCTGCTGTACATGGATGATACACATGGAAGAGGGGGCTGCACATGGAATGGGAGAAGCTGCTGTACATAGGTGATACACATGGAATAGGGGGCTGCATATGCAGTGGGAGCGGCTGCTGTACATGGATGATACACATGGAGTGGGGAGCTGCACATGGAATGGGAGGGGCTGCTGTACGTGGATGATGGATTTCTGAAAAGGTCGCAAAGGTTGGACAGCAGCAGCCCAATGGGACACCTCGTCATGACAATGAGGTTAATACATATGAAAGAGGAAAAAGGGAAGCTTATGTACAAGGGGGCTGCATTACATGGATGTCACACATGAAAAGGGTCTGCACATGGAATGGGAGAGGGGCTGCAGTACATGGATGATACACATGGAATGGGAGGGGGCTGCTGTACATGGATGTCACACATGGAATGGGAGGGGCTGCTGTACATGGATGTCACACATGGAAGAGGGGGCTGCCCATGGAATGGGAAGCGGGCTGCTGTACATGGATGATACACATGGAAGAGGGGGCTGCACATGGAATGGGAGGGGCTGCTGTACATAGGTGATACACATGGAAGAGGGGAGGCACATGGAATGGGAGGGGCTGCTGTACATAGGTGATACACATGGAAGAGGGGAGGCACATGGAATGGGAGGGGCTGCTGTACATGGATGATATATATGGAAGAGAGGGAGGTGCATGGAATGGGTTTGCAGTACATAGATGATACACATGGAAGAGGGGGCTGCCCATGGAATGGGAAGCAGACTGCTGTACATGGATGATACACATGGAAGAGGGGGCTGCACATGGAATGGGAGGGGCTGCGGTACATGGATGATACACATGGAAGAGGGGGCTGCCCATTGAATGGGAGGGGCTGCTGTACATGGATGTCACACATGGAAGAGGGGGCTGCCCATGGAATGGGAAGCGGACTGCTGTACATGGATGATACACATGGAAGAGGGGGCTGCCCATGGAATGGGAAGCGGACTGCTGTACATGGATGATACACATGGAAGAGGGGGCTGCCCACGGAATGGGAAGCGGGCTACTGTACATGGATGATACACATGGAAGTGGGGGCTGCACATGGAATGGGAGGGGCTGCTGTACATGGATGATACACATGGAAGAGGGGGCTGCACATGGAATGGGAGGGGCTGCTGTACATGGATGATACACATGGAAGAGGGGGCTGCCCATGGAATGGGAAGCGGACTGCTGTACAAGGATGATACACATGGAAGAGGGGGCTGCCCACGGAATGGGAAGCGGGCTACTGTACATGGATGATACACATGGAAGAGGGGGCTGCACATGGAATGGGAGGGGCTGCTGTACATGGATGATACACATGGAAGAGGGGGCTGCACATGGAATGGGAGGGGCTGCTGTACATGGATGATACACATGGAAGAGGGGGCTGCACATGGAATGGGAGAAGCTGCTGTACATAGGTGATACACATGGAATAGGGGGCTGCATATGCAGTGGGAGCGGCTGCTGTACATGGATGATACACATGGAGTGGGGAGCTGCACATGGAATGGGAGGGGCTGCTGTACGTGGATGATGGATTTCTGAAAAGGTCGCAAAGGTTGGACAGCAGCAGCCCAATGGGACACCTCGTCATGACAATGAGGTTAATACATATGAAAGAGGAAAAAGGGAAGCTTATGTACAAGGGGGCTGCAGTACATGGATGTCACACATGAAAGGGGTCTGCACATGGAATGGGAGGGGGGCTGCAGTACATGGATGATACACATGGAATGGGAGGGGGCTGCTGTACATGGATGTCACACATGGAATGGGAGGGGCTGCTGTACATGGATGTCACACATGGAAGAGGGGGCTGCCCATGGAATGGGAAGCGGGCTGCTGTACATGGATGATACACATGGAAGAGGGGGCTGCACATGGAATGGGAGGGGCTGCTGTACATAGGTGATACACATGGAAGAGGGGAGGCACATGGAATGGGAGGGGCTGCTGTACATAGGTGATACACATGGAAGAGGGGAGGCACATGGAATGGGAGGGGCTGCTGTACATGGATGATATATATGGAAGAGAGGGAGGTGCATGGAATGGGTTTGCAGTACATAGATGATACACATGGAAGAGGGGGCTGCCCATGGAATGGGAAGCAGACTGCTGTACATGGATGATACACATGGAAGAGGGGGCTGCACATGGAATGGGAGGGGCTGCGGTACATGGATGATACACATGGAAGAGGGGGCTGCCCATGGAATGGGAGGGGCTGCTGTACATGGATGTCACACATGGAAGAGGGGGCTGCCCATGGAATGGGAAGCGGACTGCTGTACATGGATGATACACATGGAAGAGGGGGCTGCCCATGGAATGGGAAGCGGACTGCTGTACATGGACGATACACATGGAAGAGGGGGCTGCCCACGGAATGGGAAGCGGGCTACTGTACATGGATGATACACATGGAAGTGGGGGCTGCACATGGAATGGGAGGGGCTGCTGTACATGGATGATACACATGGAAGAGGGGGCTGCACATGGAATGGGA
This sequence comes from Hyperolius riggenbachi, assembly GCF_040937935.1. Lineage (NCBI taxonomy): Eukaryota > Metazoa > Chordata > Amphibia > Anura > Hyperoliidae > Hyperolius > Hyperolius riggenbachi. The sequence continues at coordinate 89,309 of NW_027152375.1, forward strand.
GGGGCTGCTGTACATGGATGATACACATGGAAGAGGGGGCTGCCCATGGAATGGGAAGCGGACTGCTGTACAAGGATGATACACATGGAAGAGGGGGCTGCCCACGGAATGGGAAGCGGGCTACTGTACATGGATGATACACATGGAAGAGGGGGCTGCACATGGAATGGGAGGGGCTGCTGTACATGGATGATACACATGGAAGAGGGGGCTGCACATGGAATGGGAGGGGCTGCTGTACATGGATGATACACATGGAAGAGGGGGCTGCACATGGAATGGGAGAAGCTGCTGTACATAGGTGATACACATGGAATAGGGGGCTGCATATGCAGTGGGAGCGGCTGCTGTACATGGATGATACACATGGAGTGGGGAGCTGCACATGGAATGGGAGGGGCTGCTGTACGTGGATGATACACATGGAAGAGGGGGCTGCACATGGAATGGAAGGGGCTGCTGTACATAGGTGATACACATGGAAGAGGGGACTGCACATGGAATGGGAGGAGACTACTTTACATGGATGATACACATGGAAGAGGGGAGGCACATGGAATGGAAGGGGCTGCTGCATAAGGAAGGGGAGGCACAACACACTTGGCCTAGAGGTGGAAAAAGTATAAATCAATCTTGGGCATGATCCGTAGTTTTGCCACTTGAAAACATGTTTACGTGTAATATCAAACCATAATAGTGTAATATTTGTGGGAGAGTGTGTATGGTTACCGTAGTGACGAGGTTCTGAGCAGCTTTGAGGGAGAACAAGTACTGCTGGGAATACAGAGGGGGAATAGATAGAATTTGAGTTCAGTTTGTGTTTCTGCTCCACAGGCAGCATAAATAGTGTGGGCAGATCCAGAAGCTATTGATTAATTAGCAACAGCTGATTAACCAATTAAACTGAAATGCACATGTTAATAGGTGGTGTCCTCAACAGACCGCAGCCATGCCATAGACAATTACTGCGGATCCAATCCGGCATAATTAGAACCGCCCCCCCCCCCCCCCCCCCCCATCAAAACTGATCCTGCCGCCCAGACTGTAAGTGCTGTAAAGCCTCATCTGCACGGTACACTTTTCAGTCAGATCGGATCTATTAGATCATTTCCAACCAGTCCAATCGTATTGCGTTAGATTTTTCAATATATTTTGGGTACTTAACAAAGCACTTATCAAATCTATCACAAAATTGATCTGAAACAATTTGGATGTATACACATGATGCAATTTCTTATTAGATCTATCTAATGCTGGGTTTACACCATACAATTTTCTGTTAGATTTACCTGCCAGATAGATAAAGTTCAACATGTTGGAAATGTATCTTACAATCTATCTGCCAAGCAATTAGGCATTGTTCTACTCAGCAGGAGATAAACAGAAGACAATGCACCAGAGATATGACCATTCTCTACAGAAAATAATCTAATTATGCATTCTAACAGAAAATCTAACAGAAAGATGTAACAGAAAATTGTATGGTGTACCCAGCATAACAGATCCGTCTATCTGATGGAAAATTGTATCGAGAGGTGAGGCTTCAGCTCTATTTGTGCTATGAACTGTGTTAATCATTTACAAACGGCTCCCCTCCCCCTGCTTACACCTCTCTGACACGGCGCTGTCCTTGGAAAGCAGGTTCTGGGACTCAGTGACATGCTGTTATTTTATATATATCACACTGGGAGAAAAGCCGGTATAAAGGCTTCTGTAACTACAGTGTTGGATTGCAGCAGGATCTCTCACGTCCCTCAGTGAGTTCCAGACCAGTGCAGGGAACTTTCACAAACCGTAAACAAGCCCCATCGTACCATATCTATAGGACCATAAAGTCCAAGGATATCGAGAAGCCGGTGTGCATATCCTTGGACTTTATTGAATTACACTGGATGTTTGCTTTGTATCCAAGGCTCTGCACCGTTATATACGGTAAGGTGTGCCACTCCTAATAGGACCACTGGGCAGAGTAAGGCCCACCATGCGATTTTCCCGATGATTTTTCTGACAATTTTTGGAGTGACCGGCGGTTGTTTCCACGTTCTCGCATTGTGGGTATAGGCACACGATCGCACAAGCCACATTTAACGACATGCCGATAGCGACCAACACGGCAGATTGGATCTTTAAGATCCTCGACAACTCCGTGCAAAGTACCGCGATAGCTAGACTTGCTGTTTGCGCTCGCCGTGTGCTGTTGTGTACGTCGCGTGACGTCGCGAGCAGGAAGAGGAATCGCCGAACGCTCGTCGTCAAGGGGACGCCGCTGGACCTGTCGGGTGGTGAGTATTCGGCTTAAGAAAAAAAAAGGAGGAAGGTCAATCTTGGTTAAAGTGTACGTACCTGTAAGCAAAATAATTTATACTTACCTGGGGATTCCTCCAGCACCCTGCAGTCCGTCTGTTCCCTTGCCATCCACCTGGTGTCCTCCGTTGCGTCGTTGTCAGCCTGGTTAAGTCACCGACTGAGCCAATCGGGTGCAACTGCGTATGTGTGGATGCGGGCCGCGCACCCCGACTGCTCTCCCGTTGCTGGGAACGTTCTTTGCATGTATTTGTTGTAACTGTGCATGCGCTGAACGCTCCCAGCCACAGGATCGCGATCGGTAGGTGCGCCTGGCCAGGACTACGCATGCGGAGTGTCCCGCAACCTGACCGGATTCTGGACTCCACAGCGGCAGAACAAAGGGGACCAGACTGACACGGACATACTACATTGGGCTGGATACCCACAATTAGAAAGATAAAACTGCGCTCCACGGAAAGAAATAAAATAGCTCTGTAGGGGATCGCAGCTGATTTCAGAGTCACCTCACTCCAATATACCCTGAATGAGTCATTGCGACGAAACGCGTAGGGCGGAGCCAGGCAGCACGCAGACATTCCGGAAGCACAGGCTAACCAAGTGAGGACGGAGCACCTTGTATCCGCGGCCAAGAGCTGCTCTGACGTCTGGTGTATCTTGGATTGCCTTTTATTGATTTTAATAAAGGAATTTTAAACGGAGATCGAGTGGAGGAGCGTGGAATACTGTATAACTACGTGCAATGTACCAAGCTGCTATCCGGTGAGTGGATTCACAGAGGGGGGAACCTTGTTTCTATTCCCATTGGTGAAGGCACATCCCCCTGGAGTGCAGCACGAGGTGGAAGCCGTGGCATATGTATGCAGTATTGAGCACTATGTGCGCTTTCTTTACCTTTCTCCTATAGGGGTCATGTCTCTGCTTGAGATTAGGACTAAGTAAGCGCAGCAGTGACTTTTGAAATTACATTGGGCTGGAGGAAGCCCCAGGTAAGTATACATCCTTGTGCTATCTTTGTCTTGGGTTTACTTTAAGTGGAAATATGAGACCCCCCCTCAGTGCATAGAGCAGGGATGGCTTTATTACCAGCTTGTGGGCGTTCAGATACCCCACAAGCTGAGTAGCTGGTTACAAAGACTCTCTCTCTCTCTCCCATGATTTTGATTTTGGACTTGGTGTACACTGGGCAGTATATCTGGTATTGCTAGGCACTCTCTTTAGCTTCCTATCTTGACAGAGATCTGGGGCTGAGATGTCTGTCTGCGCTTAGCTCTGTATTGGGTGTCCTCTGTGACTGAGCTGCAAGGTAGAGTAGGCCTCAGCTAACACTGATCTCCTTTCAAACCACTGGCAGTAAAAGAATACTTCCCCGAGCCCCTTACCTAGCAGGACAATGGGAGTCTTTCAAAGAGGACCTCACAAGGATAGTCAGGGGGGAGTAAGATAAAAGAGGGAAAACGTAATATAGAAAATGTAAAGATAAAAGATGATTGAAAAATAAGGCTTAATGAAAAAAATAAGGCTTAATACATGATGAGATTTTTTCGGCAGACTTACTGTCCGAGTTTACATTTTTTTTCAATCAATTTCTATTACACCTCGATTCTCAATTGATTTCAAAATTGTATCTTGGAGGAATCGGGCTAGTGATGCCGCCTCGCTGGCGCTGTCTCTCCTAGAGTATTAATACTTCACCCACGGTACGCCCACGGCATGCCAACAATGACATGGGGCGCGTGTATGGGGGGATTTATGTAAAAGAGAGAAACCGAGAGCAAGTAAGTATTGATAAATGGGTTTATAGAAAGGAGTACAAGATTATACTCACAAATCAGGGTTACCTCCAGGCAACCACTGTATAAGCAGGTGAGGATATTGTCCTGTCCTCACTCAGGATTAAGAAGTCGCTCTCTGTAGATACGAAGAAAGAGGGGTATCCCCCTCCACCAGGGGTGGATATTAGGTATAACGTAATGAAGAACAGAGGCGCCAAAAGGATAAACTCATATTTAAATACTGGTCTTCAAGTGACATTACATCTGAATATCTTTCTGCTGCACGCATTAACCACCCTGCATGCGCAGATGTATCAGATGTTTGTGGGCCTTAAACTCAGATTTCTGAATCTGCAAAAAAGAACCTCCAACAACAAAGTTAAACCCAGGACTCGCTATGTCACATATAAAAACTTTATTTAGAAAATTCACAGCAATCACAACCTTTATCAGGGTGATGAAGCCCATTGGACGAAACATGTAGGTGGTAGGAGCTACAGGAGGTCTGCTACGAGCCCATGCCGCTCTGAGAGCGTTTTCTGCCGCCACTACTGCTGCTGTGTGGATGCGCTGATCCAGCGTGAATGGCATATCATCCTCGATATCAGTGAGACGGTCCAACGTGCATGCAAACTGATGAGATGGCCACTATAGATCTGCTGGGACACGTAAGATACAGGGGTTATTCCCCCCTCTGAGCAAGACAGAGCATTTGATGTGCTGGGTCAATTTTGCTACTGCAACTAATGCTAATGCTATTGCTATAACAGCTTGCTAATCTGCTAAATTGCTCATTTCAACCTGTATTGGTGAGAGCTGCTATCGGATTCATAAGGCATTGTTGTGCTGTGTGTACCTGAACTTTAAATACTACCGCGGCTCCAAATGACTGGTCTGTGGATTTGTTGGACCTATATATGCAACGGACAGGTTCTTTTTGAAGCTTGCACAGCTAATTATAACTCTGAGCTGGTCAGCTGCTCACCTGGTTGAGCTAACACAGATTAGAATAGGCTTTGGACTGCCTTGCTGGAGGGAACTTTTTGAATTGCCTACCCAGAGCTCTGTGGTCGATCACAAATATATGCAATTGCTTTCTCATTGGATGTATGACATGGATGGATGTATGTGAAGCGTGCGTGGGACGCAGGGGCTGCTAGGTCAATCCTTAAATTCTAAGTGTTTTTGGTACTTATCCGTTAGCCGGGCGCATCCGGCAGGTGGCGCTAATTACTATTCCCCCTCCAGGCCGACGTGGATAGTAGGGAAAGATGTAACTCTGGTGGAGTTTTGTCGCCACCTGCCGGATGCGCCCGGCTAACGGATAAGTACCGGGTTTTTTAGTGATTTAAGTCCTTTAATACAGGTTGTGATTGCTGTGAATTTTTCTAAATAAAGTTTTGATATGTGACATAGCGCGGCCTGGGTTTAACTTTGTTGTTGGAGGTTCTTTTGCAGCACCAAAAGGATAAAATCAGATACTAAAAAGTTTAAAAATGCTCAGGAGGCAGTGGTGGACTTACCTCCTGCAAGCAGACACAAGAAACTGTGTATTCAAGAAAAAATGTATTGGTACACTCCAGGGGGGTTTTCGCAACGCGTTTCGCAGGCTGATACCCGCTTTATCAGGCAATAGATAATCGGAGTACACAACAGCATTTGGTCCGGGTAACACCTGGCGCCTTAGTGTATGGGGGGGGGGGAAGACTGTGCAGACTGAGTGAGCGGCAGACACTGACAGGTAAAGTATTTATGCATGGGCACCGAGGGGGGGTTGGAGCACATTTTACACCAGGGTTGCTCATCCCGATACTGCTGCACACCTGATTGACGTTCGGCCCTTTTACACTAAGAATCACAAAATGCAATCTTGAATTGAATTTTGCGTTTTGCGATTTTCACTATGTTGGACTCAATCGAAACGCAGCAAAAAATGCAGCAGAACTACGTATGCCTTTTTTTAGAAAATCGGAAACGCATTCAGTATGACTGCATTCCAACGATTTCAATTGTAACTTTACTGTACTTGCGTTTGGAAAATCGCAAGCCTTTTCAAAAACAAAATGGAACGCAGCTGGTGTGAAAGGGCCCTTCTGCTGCATTTTTCCTGGGTTTGGATTGAGGCCAACATAGTGAAAATCGCAAAACGTAATGCAAAACAAGTTTGTGAATACATTTCCGTTTCGCGATTTTTGGTTTGAAATAGCCTAATACTGAATGCATTAACAATTTTCTAAAAAAGCAATCGTAGTTCTGCTGCATTGTTCCTGCGGTTCGATTGAGTGAAAGTAGCAAAACATAAATTGCGAAGCACGTATGAGTTTTGCGATCGCGTTTTGCGATTTTTGGCGTGAAAGAGCCCTCATGCAGCCAGGGCCTCTACCAGGAAAAGTGCCTCTGTGTTTTTTTTTCATTGCTGCCTCTCGTCTCCAGGATGACCAGGGCTTATATTAAAGCGGACCTGAACTCAGAACTTCCTCTCTGCTCTAAAAAATACGCAACAACATAATAACATTTCTTTGTTACAGCTGATACAAATCCTAAAATACAGTAGGATGCGAAAGTTTGGGCAACCTTGTTAATCGTCATGATTTTCCTGTATAAATCGTTGGTTGCAGTGGTGTAGCAATAGGGATTGCAGAGGTTGCGACCGCATCGGGGCCCTTGGGCTAGAGGGGCCCCTAAGGACCCTCCCTCAACTACAGTATTAGCTCTCTATTGGTCCTGTACTCATAATAATCACTTCTATAGATACTTTGAATAGTGGTAATCATTAACAAACTGTTCCCCATCCCCTTCTTGCACCTCTGACACTGTAATTGCCATTGGCAGGTTTTGGTGCACCGCATCAATTGTTATGTATAGAGTGCTTGGGGGGGCCCATTGTAAAACTTCCATCGGGGCCCACAGCTCCCTAGCTACACCACTGGTTGGTTGTTACTATAAAAAATGTCAGTTAAATATATCATATAGGAGACACACACTGTGATATTTGAGAAGTGAAATGAAGTTTATTGGATTTACAGAAAGTGTGCAATAATTGTTTAAAGGGGAACTGAAGTGAGAAGAATATGGAGGCTGCCATATTTATTTCCTTTTAAACCAGTTGCCTGGCAGCCCTGCTGGTCTATTTGGCTGCAGTAGTGTCTGAATCATACCAGGAACAAGCATGCAGCTAATCTTGACATACTAAACTCTCTAAATACATACAGGGTACATTTCTATATGTTTTCCTTCTGTCCTCCTGTGCAAGAGTTCAGGTCCACTTTACCAAGGAGGTCTCAGGAACAGGAAAGTAGGAGAATGTTTACCAACTGGGACGCGGATAGAAACAAAAAAATAAAACATTCTCCAGAGCAGCCAATACCAGAATAAAACATGTTGCTGGACTTTTCCTCCTCGGAGGTCAGACCGTTAGGTTATTAGAAGGGAAGATGAGAAATGATCAGGATAGGAGTCTTCTGAGCAGCCAGGACACAGTCAGCAGCTGTTCCTCCGATGTTATCGCTGTCCTCAGTTCTCATCTAACGGCTGCTATGATGTCACCCACATAAATAAATCAAGCCACTTAAGTGACAGTGACATGCAAAGGACACGGAGCCCTGGCACCCCGACTCCAGGCAACGCTGCCAGCTAATGGCTTTGTTTGTTGTTTGATGCATTTATTTGGTTCAAAGCATGAGTTGAGCTACTGATAAGCGAAGAAAATAAAAATACTTTTCATTCTATTAACATGAATATAACATCACAACATTTTCATGTGCTAGTTTTCTGGTATAAGGCCCGGTTCACACTTGCGTTGTTTTGTGGACCGCAGCCGGACCGCAAGGTCCGCAAACGGAACGGACGATTAAGGGTCCATGCGCAGTCGTCCGGATGCGGTCTGCGGTCCGGCCTGCGGTCCAGAATTTTCTAACCTGCTCCAATTTTCCGGACCGGTCCTCCGTCCACCGCCGCCGGACCGGATCCGGACAAGAAATCCAGCACTACAGGAACTGAGGGGAAACGGAAGTGCACAACACACTTCCGGATGTAAGCCGCACGTCCTACCCCACTTCCTGTAGGGTTCTCTAGGATGTACTCAGCGCCGGACAGCCCCCAGCCTCTCCACAGCCACCCCAGAACACAGCGGAGGACGGAAGGACCCGACCATCCAGACGTAGGGCCCCGCGGGACGAGGAGGATGATGTCCGCACAGCAGGCTCTCCCCAAGAAGGACTCCAGCGCTTTTCCAGACCTTCCAGGCCCCTCTTTGAAAACGGAAAGGGATCCAGGACGCATGAAGAACGGAAGAAGATCCGGATGAAAACTGAACGAGACCTGATCGGATCCTGATGGCGAATGGATGTTCTCAGAACGGACCGGACCGGACCCATGCCACCGGTAAGTATTTAATCAAAACGCAAGTGTGAACCGGGCCTAAGTCTCAGAATCAGGACCGGATTTAGCATAACAAGCCAGCACACTTGCGGTGCAGTTCAGAGCGGGATTGTGGGTTCCTGGAGCGTGAAGTCTAGGGTGCCAGGTCATCTGTGCCTATAGGCTCCTGTGATGTAACTCCGGGCCTGCTCAGAATCTATTTCGTCTCCTGCGGTATCTCAGTCCAAAAGAAGGAGGTTCAACACTCTGTGACACCCTTTGCAGAAGGCGATGCCGTGGTGATGAGTCATCATTGTGCTGCTGCTCTGCACATGGTAATTGTTTTTAAACCGTTTCCAAGCATTTCTGTTGCTTTTCATTAACTAAAATACTAATTTGGCATTGTTTACTTAGGATTCATTATCTTCTAAAACTCTAAATGTGTTATACTCTGTAAAACGTTATTAAGTCAGAGTACACCTTGGACCAGGGGTCTCAAAATCTTGTCCGGGGGCCTAATTTGTCCCAAACAGTAATTATATTTGGCCAACATGTGTAATTTTGAATTTGTATTGCAGCTGCTCCCCCTCCCCCCTTCCTTGTCCTGTGCATCCATTGTATCCATCCTCTACAGCTCATTGCTTGCTCTACTCCATGGTTCTCCTCCTTGTTGCGTGATTACGTGCATCATGAGGAGAACAAGATGAGCAGAGAGCAACCAGTGAGCTGTAGGGCCTCGGTTCTCAACACATGGTACACGTACCCCTGGGGAAATATTATAGAGAGGTGGGAGGAGCCACTAGACACCAGGAACTTATATAGGGGATGGAGAGGGCCACTAAACATTAGGGAACTGTATAGAAGAGGAAGGGGAGCACTGGGCACCAGGGAACTATATAGGGGAGGGAGGAGTGTCACAAAACACTAGGGAACTGTATAGAGGAAGGGGGGGGGGCACTAGACACTAGGGAACTGTATAGGAGAGGGAGGGGCCACTAGGCACTAAGGAACTATATAATGGAGGGAGGAGGAAGGGAGGAGTGTCACAACACCAAGGAACTGTATAGGGGAAGGGGGGCATTAGACACCAGGGAACTTTATAGGGGAGTGAGGGGGGCAACTAGACACCAGGGAACTGTATAGGGGAGGGAGAGGGCCCTAGATGCCAGGGAACTGTATAGGGGAGGGAGAGGGCCCTAGACTCCAGGGAACTGTATAGAGGAGGGAGGCCACTAAATACCAGGGAACTGTATAGGGGAGGGAAGGGGGCGAGTACTCACCAGGGAACTGTATAGAGGAGGGAGGCCACTAAACACCAGGGAGCTGTATGGGGGGGGGGGGCATTAGACACCAGGGAACTGTATAGGGGAGGGAAGGGGGCGAGTAGGCACCAGGGAGCTGTATGGGGGGGAGGCATTAGACACCAGGGAACTGTAAAGGGGATGAAGGGAGCCAATAGACACCAGGGAACTGTATAGGGTAGAAAGAGGGCCAATAGACAACAGTAAGCTGTATAGGGGAAGAAGGTTGGCCCCCAACTTGCTCCCAGCTTTCAATTTCGGCCTGCTGTGTATTTGAGTTTGACACCCCTGTCTTGGTCCCATCAGAAGTACACCCTGGGCTATGCGTACCACACGTTGAGAACCTAGGTGCTATAAGCTCTATCTATGCTGTATTCTAGCTCTCTGCAGTGACATCAGCGAGTCCTTCACCATACACGCCCCTGACAGCCTCTGCCTAGGCATGGAATGGAGAAGCACTAGATTAAAAACTGCTGAACCTAGATTACAAATCCTGTAATTCAGAGGTGTTATCTGCATGAAAAGGGACCTGTCGGAACAGCTGCTGCTTTTCACAGCTAAAGCTGCTGCTACTGCCCAACCCTGTAAGTAGATTTAGCTCCAGGGCCTGTGCAGCATCACGCACAATGCTATGCCTGCCAAGAAACTCATACCATATCAAAGGGAGGCTCACCCAAGCGCCCTCTGCTCCTGGATGGCAGCCTTGGATTACCGTACAGAGGAAATGTAACCCAGGACTGCACTTCATCTCAATCAGTAGCTGATACCCCCTTTCCCAAGAGAAATCTTTACCTTTTCTCTAATAGATCATCAGGGTTGTCTGTGTGGCTGATATTGTGGTGAAACCCCTCCCACAGTGTGATGTCATGACCATGTTCCTAACAGTTTGCTGTCTGTGAACTTTGTTGCATTGTGGGAATGAACAGCGTTTTCCAACTGCCAAGTAGACAGCATCTCCTTCTTTGCATAGAACGCTTGAGTAACAAACATTCCGTACAGATCACCTGGCAGGACTAAAGATGTCACCACCAGTAATACATTTCAGAATGTAAATCAGGGAGAGGAAAGATTTTACAATGGGCAAACACTGACTGTAGATTAACAATCTATAAATTAATATTGTAAAAAAAAAGTAATTTTATTCAATAAGTTATTTTCACAGCAGTTCCTCGTTACTAGAAGTAAAGTCACAAAAACTGAATACTATCATTATTTAGATACTCTTTAAAAAAGCTGTTGTTGGCCATTCCTCCCGCCTCCTAGGCCTTAATTTGCCTCTCTATGATGGGCTCAGCACTGAATTAAAAGGGATATGGGGGCTGCCGTATTTATTTCCTTTTAAGCAATACCAGTTGCCTGGCAGCCCTGCTGATCCTCTGCCTGTAATACTTTTAGCCCTAGACCCTGAACAAGCATGCAGATCAGGTGTTTCTGACATTGTCACATTTTACAAGATTAGCTGCATGCTTGTTTCTGGTGTCATTCAGACAGTACTGCAGCCAAATAGGCCAGCAGGGATGCCAGGCAACTGGAAATGTTTAAAGGACCTCTGCCGCGTAAATCCTAAAATTGAAAATACACGTAAACATATACAAATAAGAAGTATGTTTCTTCCAGAGTAAAATGAACCATAAATTACTTTTCTCCTATGTTGCTGTCACTTACAGTAAGAAGTAGAAATCTAACATTACCGACAGATTTTTGACTAGCCCATCTTCTCATGGGGGGTTCTCTGGGTTTTCTTTATTTTTAAAAGCACTTAGTGAATGGCAGTTGCTCCGTCCAACTGCCAAAAAAAGTGTGCAGCGAGCAGGGAGGCTGGCCAGCAGAATAAAGAATATAAATATATATATATAAAGAATAAAGGCCATGCGGAGAATCCCCCATGAAGAGATGGACTAACCCAAAACCTGTCGGTAATGTCAGATTTCTACTACCTACTGTAAGTGACATCAACATAGGAGAAAAGTCATTTATGGCTCATTTTACTCTGGAAGAAATGTACTTCTTATTTTTATGTGTTTTACATTTTAAGAGTTTCACGACAGTTCCTCTTTAACCTCCTTAGCGGTACGCCCGACACTATAATAGCTTCAGCTAGCACTAGGCTAGCTAGTAGTGGTTGCCGGCATCCCCCCGATCGTCTGCTAAATACATTACCCCCCCCCCGGATCCAGCTATCGCGCAGTCTCCCTGTACATATCCAGTTCTCTCTATGGGGAAGATCGGGTCTGCGCATGACGTCATGTTCGATCCTCCCCATAGAGAAGAGCGGGGCTGTCCGGGGAGGCTGCGCTGATCGCTGGATCCAGGCTGAGTAATGTATTTAGCAGACGATCGGGGGGATGCCGGCCACCACTACTAGCTAGCCTAGTGCTAGCTGAAGCTATTATAGCTATGCAATATCGTAAAATTATACTGGGGGACCCTCGGCTGCAAACCCTCCTGAGCGGCGTAACGCTCAGGAGGTTAAGAGAGAATAAATATGGCAGCCTCCATATTCTTCTCACTACAGTTGTCCTTTAAGGCCTGGGCTGCACAAGTGAGATTTTTCACTTGAGATCAAAGGATTTAAGTCCTTGTAGATAATTTGCTTGAATAAATATGGCAATTTTCAGGAAGGTGTAAGGGCCTATTTCCACTTGGTGCCGCACCTGTTTCTGAATTGGATGCGGCACTCGGGTTATTGGGAAGCTGCAGCTAAACTGCTATAGCTGTGCCATACAAGGGTATAGGGATTCGGATGCGGCCTGCGGAAAACTGATGCCAGCCCCAAAAGCCTCATACATACGCTAGAGCAGCGGTTTCAACCCAGGGGCAAATTTGGCCCCAACAGTACACACTGCATATGACTGTCTCCTTGGAAAATCGAAAGTGTGTACACGTTAGCTCAATCTGTGAATACTGACACATCTAAGTTATGCAGGTTCTAGGGCCGTGATGGCTAACCTTGGCACTCCAGCTGTGGTGGAACTACAAGTCCCATTAGGCATTGCAATTCTCTGACAGCTCTAAGCATAACTCGGGGAGGCAGAGGCATGATGGGATTTGTAGTTTTGTCACAGCTGGAGTGCCAAGGTTAGCCACCACTGTTCTAGGGGTACTTACACGTAATCAGTACCTAAACTGCACCTACCTAGCCACAAGACCTGTGTAATTCATGTGTCAGTAATTAAAGAGATGAGTTGGCATCACTGGTGCATACAGTATGTCCCCCAATGCAGGACAGATTGCTGTCCTCCCAAAGCCTATCCCCCCTGTACAGGACTTCTCTGAAATTGCTGCAGTGGGGTGCTGCTCATTCATCCCAAACCTCCCCCCCCAATACAGGCCACGCTGCTCGGCCATTGATTCTGCCATCTGGCCTCTAAGAAGGTTTTTTTTTTGTATGGTGAAAAACCTTTAAAAACATGTTTTCCGTCTTTTCAGGAGGATCGTCTATCTGGGAAGTGATTTGCCTGGGAATGTTTAGTCCCACTTTAAATATGCTAAAAAAAAAAAAAAATGTACTCTCCTTATCTGTGTTCCTGCAGGCAGCAGAGCGGTGCACCTTATGGGCGTTCTGTAGCCTTAACAACAATATAAATCACTCCTTTAAAATGCTGTGCTTATTCTATTTCACACAAAGCCGCAGCAGATAGGTGTGTGAGATACGGAGGCTGAACATGTAAAGAGACCTTCACATAATAGGCCATGGACGCCAGGAATTCTGACAAACCGCTAAAGAGACGCTTAGGGTTGTTCACACTGAGCATTTTTTGGATTTTTTTAAGCGCTAAAAGCGCTTGTGCAATGATTCCCTATGAGAGTGTTCACATATGAGCGGTTCGCCTCCAAAAGCGCCATCTGTACCATTTTCTGAGCGCTTTGGTTCAATGGAAGGTATAGAGAAATCGCTAAGCGCTTGAAAGTGCTTTGTGCTTTTCTAAGCGCAAAGTTCTTTCCTAAGCGCAAAGTGTAGGGAAAAGCGCTTACAAAACTCTCAGCGCTTGCGATTTATGTGAACAGGGCCCTCACCGACACGTACAGCCATCAGCACCGCTTAAGACACCTGAGGCCTGGCACGTTGCGTTACCCTGTTTTGCTGCAGGGTAATGCTACACCAATGAAAGTCTATGAGGCATTTCATACTTGCGTGGTGCGATGAGCCAGAAGTCCTCAATCTGCTGCGCGGGTAACGCTGGAACATCCGGGCGTTGGTGGCCAGCTTGTACGGAAGCCATGTAAGTCTAGGGCAATGCAGCTTTTTAAAAAACTGCATTGCGGCATGCATGTGTGGAAGCGTATTTTTTCAATACACTTATTTGCCATTAGAATTCCAGCCACAGGAAGTGAACGCTAGAGAGACTCACTTCCTGCTCGGCCTGCAGCCAGAATGGAGATTATTGTGCACAGAAATCTCCAAAAGCTTTTTTGGCGGTGCAGAGCCGATCAGCTGATCGCACCGCACTACAACCGCAGGTCAGCAGTGTGAAACCGGCCTGAAGTCAGAGGAATATGGAAGCTGACATATTAATTACCTATTAAACAATACATATTGCCGGGCTGTCCTGCTGATCCTCTGCCTCTATAACTGCCATAGACCCTGAAGAAGCATGCAGAAGTTTCTGACTTAAAAGACCCCTATCGCAAAAAAAGTATGCAGTTAAAATCTGACAGAACCAACAGGTTTTGGGCCAGTTCATCTCCTCATAGGGGATTCTCAGGGTTTTCTTTATTTTCAACAGCATTTTCTGAACAACGGTTGCAAAGTCTAAATGACAAAATGGTATCTTACTATTTTGGCAGTTAAACTGCTGTTCACAAAATGCTGTTAAAAACAAAGAAAGCCTGAGAAACCCCCATGAGGAGATGGACTGGCCCAAAACGTGTCAGTTCTGTCAGATTTTAACTGCCTACTTTTTTTTAATGATAATATTCCTTTAAAGAGACTCCGTAACAAAAATTGCATCCTGTTTTTTATCATCCTACAAGTTCCAAAAGCTATTCTAATGTGTTCTGGCTTACTGCAGCACATTCTACTATCACCATCTCTGTAATAAATCAACTTATCTCTCTCTTGTCAGACTTGTCAGCCTGTGTCTGGAAGGCTGCCAAGTTCTTCAGTGTTGTGGTTCTGTGATTCATCTCCCCCCTCCAGGCCCCTCTCTGCACACTGCCTGTGTATTATTTAGATTAGGACAGCTTCTCTCTTATCTTTTACAAGCTGGATAAATCCTCCTCTGAGCTGGCTGGGCTTTCACATACTGAGGAATTGCATACAGGCAGAGCTGTCTGCACTCTGCAGGAAGAAACAGCCTGACACTTCAGTGGATGATAGCTGCAGAGGGAAAGAAACACACAAATGATCTCTTGAGATTCAAAAGGAAGGCTGTATACAGCCTGCTTGTGTATGAATGTATGTTCTATGTGTGGACATACTGTACATCAACCTACTTCCTGTTTTGGTGGCCATTTTGTTTGTTTATAAACAAACTTTTTAAAACTGTTTTTAACCACTTTTATTGTGGCGAGGAGCGGCGAAATTGTGACAGAGGGTAATAGGAGATGTCCCCTAACGCACTGGTATGTTTAATTTGGTGCGATTTTAACAATACAGATTCTCTTTAAAGGCAACTGAAGTGAGAAGAATATGGAGGCTGCCATATTTATTTCCTTTTCAACAATACCAGTTGCCTGGCTGTTATTTGGTCTATTTAGCTGCAGTAGTGTCTGAATAACACCAGAAACAAGCAGGCAGCTAATCTTGACAGATCTGACAATAATGTAAGAAACACCTGATCTGCTGCATGCTTGTTCAGGATCTGTGGCTAAAAGTATTATAGACAGAGGATCAGCAGGACAGCCAGGCAACTGGTATTGTTTAAAATGAAATAACTATGGCAGCCTCCATATCCCTCTCACTTCAGGTTTCCTTTAACACAGAGATATAAACACGTTCCTTATATATACACACATTTGCACTTTTGTGTTCTGAATGTGAAATCCAGTAGGAGATTATGAGAACAATGCAGTGTCAGCCAGATTGTTTAGGAGATTTATTAGGATGAGTGCTGGTTTTAGTTAAGCTATTGTTTCGACATTGCTTTCGCAACAGCAAACTGTTTTTTGAAGACACAAGAAGCAAAATCCACAAAATAATGAGCTCCAAATGGGGAGTATAAAGCGAGCGGACACCTAGATTTTATAGATTGCCTTCATATCACGAGATACACAAACAATACACTTTTTTTTTTTTACAAGAAATAGGATCTTTTATTGGTGAAAAAAATAAAAGCATCTCTGGAGCTTCCATTAGGGGGCTCTGTCTAGGCAGACATCTGTACTTCTCTGGAGCATTGTGGGAGAGTGATGCCATCTGTCACATGTAATCTGTGCATGCAGTGTCAAGGAGCACAGGCACCTGCAGGGGGCGCACCACAACAAGACAGATCCCAAACCAATATGGCTGCCACATACTAAAATTAGATTTCTTGTTGTTGTGTTTGCATGTCTCATCACAGGTTAATTTATGGACCCTTGGCGAACCTCTGGATCTTGTAGAGTCTTCCTCCAGACCCCCATTGCCGCTTGCAGACCCCCGATAGAAATCCGAGAAGAGCTTGATGGATTGAAGATCCGGGCTGCGCTCTTCATGCACGAGTGTGATCCGAGTCCACAAGTATGGCTGTGCCTGCGCAGTAAGACGGGGCCACTCATGCGTGAAGAGGGGCCCAAATCTCCCGGAGATGTCCTGGTGAGCGGCGGCAGCAGGACAGACAGGACAAAGGAAGCCTCTACAGCAGGGGTGTCAAACTCAAATACAAAGTGGGCCGAAACTGAACACTGGGAACAAGTCGCAGGCCAACCTCAATATCTACTGGCCACCGTCCTCCCTTATAAAGTTCCCTGGTGTTTAATGGCTCCCCTCCAACCCCTATACAGTTCCCCGGTGTCTAGTGGTCCTACCTTTTTTACAGTTCCCTAGTGTCTTTTGGCCCCCACCCTCCCCTATACAGCTCCCTAGTGTTCAGTGATCTCCCCATACCTCCACATATGACTTCCCTGGTGTTCAAAAGGCTTCACCTCCAATACAGCTTCCCTGGTGTTCTAGAGTGGGCCAAACATAATGCAAAGTGGGGAAACCACTTGGGGGCCAAATTTAATGGCTCTGAGGGCCAGATTTCGCCCACGGGCCGAAGTTTGACATGTATGCTCTACAGGATCCAGAGGCTTCCTGCACCGTCTTCCATGACCCTCCAGCCAGCAGCAGCGACCCCCCTCAAAGCTGGCCAGCCACAGGCCTCCTCATCGCGTCCCTGTGCGTGGCAGCGTTCTGCGCATGTGCAGTACGGGAAAATTGCTACTGTGCGAAGGCTCCTGGGAACGGGACTGGCCAGCTTTGAGGGCCTTGTCACTGCCAGCTGGAGGGTCCCCCGAAGACGGCGCAGGCACAGGCTGACGGCAAGAAGACCTAGATAAGTTAAAGTGGACCTGAAATCTTGCACAGGACAGGAGTAAAACATAGAGAAATGCACCCTGTATGTATTCAGAGTTCAGGCTGTCACTAGTTGTATTTGATCCCTCCCATGTGTCACATGACTGCCTATGGCAGATAATCTCATTTGAAAGCACAGGCTGTAAACAATATGTCTGCTTCCATGAATCAGGAAGTAGAAACTGTGCAGATTTATTGCAGGATTTGTATCAGGTGTAACAAAGAAATGTTTTTTTGTTTAAAGGTTATGATGCTGCTGTGTATCTTTTAGAGCAGAGAGGAGGTCTGAGTTCAGGTCCACTTTAAACTGATTAATTTTTAAATTCGGTAACCCTTTATCATCTAGTCTGTTAATACATTTGTAAAGAGCATGCCTATCCTTAGACGTTTTCTTGGCAATTTATGAATGCTTTCATTATCATAGTGCGGGTAGGGTGTCTGCACACCTTGAAAATAGAACACAGAGACAACGGGAGCCCAAATAGCACAATGTGTCTTCCGATGGGAAGATATATAGGAAAGGAGAATTTATACTCACAAAGGAAGGTTGCAGGAGGGGCAACCAACCACTTGAGGCAGGTGGAGATGTAAAAACCTGACTCCACTCCACTCTCACTCGGGAGTCCAGAGAGAACCAGACGCAGTGGCTCTCTATCTGGTACTAGATGAGGCCAGGCCACCTAAGACCAATATCTCCCCTCCAGAGGAGGATGAGAAGCACAAATGGGGGGAAGAGGCGTCCAAGGATATATAAAACTTGTTAAAGTGGATCTGAGATAAACTTTTACTCATTGCATAATTGTGTTCCTTTCATATAGTTTATAGGGCATTCCTCAAGCCAAATACTTTTTTTGTTTTGTTTTAACTCTAATTCCCTATAAACTAAACAAGCCTCGCCCACAGCTTTTCACAGTGCCTTGGCACTGTAGCAAGGGCTTATGGGAGCTCAGTCTGGGCAGGAGGAGGGGAGAAGGTTACTAGCCATTGATTTCAGAGGCAGAGGGGAGGAGGAGAGGGAACTGAATTTACACACAGGCAAGCTGATAGCATCTCCAGCCCTCAGCCTGTGACAATGTGACAAACAGAACATGGCCACTCTCATTGTATCACAGGAATAAATAATCAAACTTTTGAAGCTGTTTGCAGCTAGATAAGCTGTGTAAACGATCTAAACTTTAGATAAGATATATAGACAAGTTACTTGTTATAGTTAGTTTTTCATCTCGGATCCATTTTAAAAACAACTAAAATGAGAAAAGAGCTTACCCCAAAAATGAAATCCTCAAAGGCGCCTTTTGTGTGGCTGAATCTATTGGATGGCACTTTATTTGGCCTGAAGAAGCAAGCTTAGATTCACGAAACATGTTGCCAGTGCCTAATAGATTGTCATTTGTTGTATGAAGTTGTCATTTTTGTGGTAAGCCACCTCCTCTTTTCTCATTTTAGTTGTTTTTAACACAGTTATATATATCCTTGGGCGCCTCTAATCTCCCCCCACCCCCCTATTTGTTTTTCATCATCTAGGTGACACATTAAAAACACATAGCAAATTCTGGAAATTTTAAAAGTAAAACTAGTTGAGTTTCCTTAAACTCCTTGGCGGTAACCCCGAACGTAGTAATTTTTTTTTTGCTGGCTGCGTCAGCACACCGATCGCCGCCGCCCGCGCACGATCGCCGCTATCCGTCGCGCCGCGCGCCCCCCCCCCCCAGACCCCGTGCGCTGCCTGGCCAATCACGTCCCGACGTCGGTGACGTCATCCCGCCCCGTCGCCATGGCGACGGGGGAAGCCCTCTTTGAACGGGATTTCTCGATCGAAGCGGGCAGGGGGATGCCGCTGAGCAGCGGCTATCATGTAGCGAGCCCTGGGCTCGCTACATGATATAAAAAAAAAAAGTAAAAAAAAAAACTGCTGCGCTCCCTCCTGGCGGAATTTTTTATACCGCCAGGAGGGTTAAAGAACCTCTGTCATGAAAAGCTTACAATTTAAAATACATGTAAACATATACAATTAAGTACTTTTCTTTCAGAGTAAAATGAGCCATAAATGACTTTTCTCCTGTGTTGCTGTCACTCACAGTAGGTAGTAGAAATCTGACTGAACCAACAGGTTTTGGACTAGCCCATCTCCTCATAGGGGATTCTCAGGGTTTTCGTTATTTTCAAAATGCACTTAGTGAATGGCAGTTGCTTCGTCCAACTGCCCAAAAAATTTACTGTGAGCAGGGAGGCTGGCCAGCATCTTTGTATAAATCTTTTTCAGGGAGTGTCTTTACAAAGGATAAACGTCATGTTGAGAATCCCCCATGGAGAGATGGACTAGCCCAAAACCTGTTGGTAATGTCAGGTTTCTATTACTTACTGTAAGTGACAGCAACATAGGAGAAAAGTAATTTATGGCTCATTTTATTCTGGAAGAAATGTACTTCTTATTTGTGTGCATTTTAAATTTTAAGATTTTTCGCGACAGTTCCTCCTTAACCTCCCTGGCGGTAAGCCCGAGCTGAGCTCGGGCTATGCCGCGCAGGGAGATATCTCAGCCCCTGGTGGGGCGATTTTCACCATGTAAAGTGCTGTGCGCGCAGCTAGCACTTTGCTAGCTGCGCGCACAGCTTGATCGCCGCCGCTGTGTGGCGATCGCCCGCACGCAGCGGCAGAAGAGGGCCCCCGCCAGAGCCCTGCGCTGCCCGGACCAATGAGTTCCAGGCAGCGCTATGGGCTGGATCGAGTGCGCCTGACGTCAGCTGACGTCATGCCGATCGTCGCCATGGCGACAGGAGAAGCCAAACAGGGAAACGCATTATATACGCGCTCCTCTGTTTGCTATTGTTGCTGGCGGCGATCGGACTAGAGGGCCACATGCGCCCTCTAGTGGTGTTTCATGTAGCTACCACTCTGGTAGCTTTACATGAAACAAAAAAATAAATAAATTTTTTTTTTACCATTTGAAAAAAAAATATTAACCGCCAGGGAGGTTAAGCAAATGCAGTGGATGAATTTGCATGTGTGACCTGTTTTATCCTCAGAACTGAAGTCTGGGCTGGCACACGCAGAGAACAAGGACTGGCATCACTGCCTGTCATATATCATAGCCCTAAGAAGTAGGGGGAGAGGAGGAGGGGCAAAGCAGCGCCAAACAGTGGACCACTCTGCACTTTTTGTAGTGTGAATAGGCCCTAGGGCTGGGTTCACACCATTACTATAACCTTCCGCTTATCAGGATAGATCGTATGCAAAGCAGCTCCATAAGGTTATTGTTTATTCGTTGATCTGGAATAGTCACACGGTCACTTTAGTAATACAGGCTGATTCACCGTGATATAAAACTTTCACTGCCAAAAACTGGTTTGTCCTGTTGTGTGATAAGTTACAGGAATGTCTTCTGTGTCTGGTAAATCTATGTCTAGAGGTTTAACTTCCCTCCACCCATACATTCTGAAGCAGCCTCGACTGTGTGATTATTTCTCTTGGTAAATACCCGAGCAGCATGTCTGTGCAGCGATCTATTCTGTCACCCAATGTGATTGCTATCATTATTACAGGCAACAGCCAGTGCCAGCATGTACACAGCTTGAATTTATAATAATATTAAAGGTATTAAATCCAATTGCAGTTGCTTTGCTGTGGCTCAGATGGGTGAACTGTGCATCCTACTTATTTGGGGGAATAATTACTGCATATAAGCCGACCCGTGTATAAGCCGAGGTACCAACTTTTCCCCCAGAAACCAGGAAAAAGTGATTGACTCGCGTATAAGCCCCCCCCCATATAGCCCCCCTCCACAGTAGCCAGATGTTCCCCCAGTACAAGTCAGCCCCTTCCCCATAACTAGATGTGCCCCTGGATGATACAGCTGTGTCTCAAGAAGCCACTAGATGGCGTCATAGATATGAGACACAGCGATTGCCACACAGGAAGGATCCCTGATCATTGCACTGATGACACGTTGCCTGCATGCTGTTCTCCACAAGCCGGGGGACACAGGTAGACTTGAGCAGCACACTCTGCACACCATGTTGCAGGCTATGGGGGGCATGGACACAGCAGGGAGGCAACTGGTAAGAGCAGGATCACAAGTGCACGATCTTTACGCTCCTCTGCCAGTAACAAAGCCTGCTCCGCCATCCGTTCTGCTCCACTGACTCACATATAAGCCAAGGGGGTAAATTTTTAGCACCTTTTTTATGCTGAAAATAAGGCTTATACAAGAGTATATACAGTAATAAATATAATCAGTCAATGATTTTTTGTAAAGAGTCACTGTTGTGACAAAATAGAATGCATTCAACAATTCAGGATACTCTTTTAGGTTAATTATCCTGGTTTCAGCATTAGAAACTCTTCTTCATATATATCTATATATTATTGTATATTAGCATGTAGCCCTCCCAGTGATGCTTAGCCCAAGCGGTTATGTTTCTAGCTATGCAGTATTCTACTCCCAGAGAATCCTGGGAGATCAGGTATATTTTCTCTGGCTTTGGAATTCTCAGTAAACAAATATTTTGTGGAGTTGCACCAGACAGGACTAAAGATGTCGCCACTAATGACATACAGTATTTCAGAATGTGAATCAGGGAAAGGAAAGATTTTACAATGGGCAAACACTGAATAAATATTTTTTAAATTAATTTTAATATAGTAAAAAACAAAAAACCTTATCCATTACGTTATCACTACAGTTCCTCTTAAAGGGACCCTGAGCAGTGACTTAATTTAAAAGATTACACTTACCTAGGGCTTCCTTTAGCCTACCATAGGCAGCGAGGTCCCCAGGGGTCTTCCTGGCTCCTCTCCGTGTGCCTCCACCGGCCCGTTACCGGCGACACCAGGGCATGCTCGGTTTAGCGTTAGAAAACCGCGCATCCACAGACCTGTCGTGGCGGCCACCGTGATGACACCATGCATCAGGAAACAGGGAGAGCCGGCCCAACACCCGTCCCGGGTGTCGCCGGTAACTGGGGACGGTGGAGGCACACGGAGAGGAGCCAGGACGCCGGGGGACCTCGCCGGCTACGGTGGGCTGGAGGAAGCCCCAGGTAAGTGTAATCTTTTAAATTAAGTCACTGCTCAGGATCCCTTTAAAGGGCTAGTTCACACTAGGGCCCTTTTGGGGAGCGTTTTAGCGCTTTGTTGATCACCAGCAATCAGCAAAGCGCTGTGACAAATGTATCCCTATCAGATCACTCCCAATGTAATGCTTGCGATCTGATTAAATCACAAATGCGCTGTATGCAACATTTTGGTGGCAATTGAGATGTAATTTCCATTCTTTTGAACTCAAATCGCCAAGCAGAAGCGCTGAAATCTCACACTGTGAAATGCGATCTGAGTGTGAACCAGGTCTCATAGCAGCAAAATGGACTGCTATGGTCATAGCTACTGTTCTCCCTTTATACGACCAGCTGCAGATCTGTGGCAGACTCCGTCAAGGTTTGCTGATGACACCACTATTGTCGGCCTTGTCACCAAGGATAACGTCCAGGAGTTCTGTTAGCAGGTGGAGAGAATCTGCCACTGGTGTAAGGAGAACAGGCTGGTGCTCAACAAGGCCAATACCAAACCGTCGAGCTGATTGTCAACTTCTGGTCTGCTCCCACCTCCAATCTACATTGAAGGCACTGAGGTGGCTAGAGTACCCTGCGCCCATTTCGTGGACAATACCACTTCCAGCGACCTCAACATCACTGCCATCCAGTGGAAAGCCCAGCTGAGACTCTTCTTTCTCCGTTGAGGAAGTTCAGCATGGCACGAGATTTTAACAAGTTTTTACTCCACCATTATTGAATCGGACCTCTGCTCTTCCATCTTGGTCCGGTATGCTGGAGCCACCGCCAGTGACAGGCACAAACTACAGAGGATCATCAGGTGGGCGGAAAAGATCACTGGGAGACCCCTCCCCTCACTTGCCCTCCTAGAATATCAGACTGCGTTCCAGAGCACTGAGGATTGCCACTGACCCCTCTCAGGCCCAGTGCACACCAAAACCGCTAGCAGATCCTCAAAACGCTAGAGGTTTTTGGAGCAGATTTCAGAGCGATTCTAGGCATGTTTAGAGACGTTTTCTAAACATGCCTAGCGTTTGAGCGTTTTTTTTTAGCAGATTACAAATATTGTTACAGTAAAAGCTGTTACTGAACAGCATCTGTAACAAAAACGCCTGGAGAACCATTCTGATCTAGCGTTTTCCAGAGCGGTTTGAGCTTTTGCTATACTTTACATTAAAGCAGAAACGCTTCTGCAAACCGCAAAAGTGCTGCAGGACCCACGTTTGCGTTTTGCTAAAAACCTCAAACCGCTGGTGTGCACCATCCCATTGAAATACATTAGCCATGCGTTTTCACAGGCGGAAGCGGTTTGGAAAACGCTACAAAAACCGCTCGGTGTACACCAGGCCTGGAGGCTTTTGGCCATCTCCACCTGACACAGGAACTTTATTCCCCTCGGCTGTCCGCCTCCTGAACTCCCTCCACGTCAGTATACCTCCCCCCCCCCCCCCCCCCAACCAAGCTGTGGCCCAGGCAGTGTTTTCGGATAGCCTGCTCACAGGACTGAACTGATCAGACTTTTACAATTTATAACTGTTATGTCTTTATGATGTATATTGCCCTTTCCTTGCTTTTGTAAACTGCATGCTTGTGAACCTGACTATCCATCTTTATCTTCTACTTGAGCTATGTATTGTGCCAAACCCAATTCCGGGCAAGACCCAGTCCTCTGTTGCTGTTTTTTTTTTTAGCTGTTTTTCTACAATTATCACTCTGTAGTGTAAGCTCCATTACTTTGTATCAGATACTGTGGCCGAACAGCCCCCATTCTATGCATTTTGTATGTGGCATTTTCTTTGGCAAATAAAGGTCTTTGAAACTAAAGAAGTCAGCCAAACTGAACTCTCCGAATGCTCATAGAAACTAAAACAGAACCTGTAAACTTCATTGTATCTGACATCAGTTTCATCAGACAAAGCAACACTTTGGAATATTCCCTGTGAGCGCAGATCAGCCACTCCTACCGGTTTGTTGTAACTTCAGCAGTAAATTAATTTTACCCAATGACAGATGAGGCTGACTGCTCCCCTCCCCTGAATTTCCCTCTGAATAAATTGACAGCGCCATGTTTTTCCTTAGCACAAGAGGTGTTAAGTCTCCTTCCAGACTGTTAATTACACAGTATCACCAATGGCTGGGTGGTGAGAAAGAGACTAAAAATGTGTACGAAAGTATGGCCTAGCAACTAGAAAAGACTATGATCAGAGTCTGCAAGAGGAGAGAATAGCACTGCATGCCGGCTTCGGCTGTGCAATAAATAGATAATTACCTTTGTTATTCTAAACCATCTGCTGCAGAGAGAGAGAGGCAGGATAGAGAGACAACTCACATTATTCTAGCCATGTATGGGCAGATCGACCAATAGAAAGATCGAAGAGAGATCTGTTGGCTGCCCATACACTGCAGGCCAATTCCTGGTCAGCCTTGTGACACTGCATCTGCCAACCTCGCTAGCCCGATGCTGTCCCTTCTAATGTCAAATGTGGCCTCCCCTCCCCATGCATGATATCTGTCTGTTTCCACCAGTGGCTCCCTCCATACACACACCCCACGTGGTTACCGGAGTAATGGCGCGTGTGAAATGTAACACACACGCCGGTGCTCCAACACTTTATCCTACACGTCGAACTAACCTACATCCCATAGACTTTTACTATCCCTTCCCCTCCCCCAACCCTAGTCCTCCTGGTATACGTTTGACAGTGGATGTAGGCAAATTCGACGTGTAGGTTATCACGTCGGAACACCGGCACCCACGTGGGAGGTGTGTGTATAGACAGGGGACAGAGCCAGCGGTGGAAACAGAGTGCACAGCGCTGGAAAAGTAAACTGAGTGCACCAGCGGTGGTAAAGTACAGTGCACATTTGACAATAGAGAGGAAAGAGTCCGGGCACCAATCAGTAGATAATGCTTAATCACACCTTTAATTCATCCCCAAAACCCCCAACAAGTGGTATAGTGGAGGCCTAGCAGCCGTTTCACAGGAAAACCTGATTCTTCAGAGGAAACAAATTGTTTCCCCTGAAGCAGGTTTTCCTGTGAAACGGCTGTTAGGCCTCCACTATACCACTTGTCGGGGGTTTTGGGGATGAATTAAAGGTGTGATTAAGCATTATCTACTGATTGGTGCCCGGACTCTTTTTCCTCTCTACATATATCGGTATCAGGTTAGCCCAGAGGCACAATCCTATGCACCTGCTACCCACTTGGTCTGCCCGTCCAAGCATCTAGTGCCAATCATCTCTTTTCTCCTTCGTGACATTAGGGAGACATCGCTGGGGGTTTCATCCTGTTTTTTGCTTGTCCCGATATTGCTCACCGAACGCTGTGCACCCAGCCGACCACGATGGTCCGACATTTTGCAGCATGTCCAATTGATACATGTAACCAATTTCAGCACAAAATTGGTTGCATCGTCGATTGGGTAAGCGATTTTTAACCTATTATGACATATAGTTGAGAGATGTATGACAGTCCTGCGCAGGCACGGTTTTCTAACTCTAAACGGTGAATGTGCATGACTGTCACGACAGCCGGTGTGATGACACCAAGTACCAGGAAGAGCCGGCCCGACACCCAGCCCGGGTGTCGCCGGTAACGGGAGCCGCCGGAGGGACACGGAGAGGAGCCAGAACTTTGCGGCCTACGGTTAGCTGGAGGAAGCCCCAGGTAAGTGAGATTTTTTATTCTATGTACATCTTTGGGCACATCGACCAATCTCTCTCTGATCGAGCAGAGATCTGTTGCCTGTCCATACACTGCAGGCTGATTCCTGATAGATTTCAGCATGAAACGTTTACCATGAAATCAGGAATTGGCCTAACAACCCCCCCCCCCATGTAAATATGCCCCCTGGTGCTCATACAGTGTAAAATTTCACCCATCCTGCTGGTGCGACGTCCAGCCTCCACCACCCCCACATGATGCACGTACCACATGGGGTATGTGACATCACACACACACACGCGCGCGCCTGGTGCCACACGGGGCTAACAGCGGATGAGGCCGGGGGTCGCAGCAACGGGATAGGTGAGATTTTACACTGCACAGATAGAGGGCGGAGTTTGTATGATCTCCCTGTGTCTGTGTGGGTTTCCTCCTGGCACACTGGTTTCCTCCCACATCCCAAAAACATACAGATAAGTTATTTGGCTTCCCCCTAAACTGGCCCTAGACTACACGATACATACATAGACATAGGACTGTGGTAGGGATCACATTGTGAGCTCCTCTGAGGGACAGTTAGTGACTAGACTATATACTCTGTACAGCGCTGCGGAAGATGACGGCGCTATATAAATCAGGGCTGTGGAGTCGGAGTCGTGGAGTCGGGCAATTTTGGGTGCCTGGAGTCGGAGTCGGGAAAAAATGCACCGACTCCTAATGAATTTGTAACTGTAATTAAAATAGAAAATATGATAAAATGTTCTATTTCTCAGATAATAGTCATTAAAAATAATGTATATATACAGTATATATACAGTAATAGCTGTGCTTAGTCCACAAAAATGAAATAAACCAATCAAAATTAGTTACTTGTGCTGCTTCAATAAAGCAGTCCCCGTATTTTTAAGGTCAGATATACATATCTGATTGTGACTGTATATATGATGTGTACACAGGAATCTCTTATATATACTAAATAACATCTATGCTGTAAGTATAAGGCCTGATGTGTAGCTGTGTCACTAATAGAGATGGTCAACGAGATGGAAATAATTCTGCATTGATGCTGATTTATGCAAATGTATGCACTCCCTTTGCTGATGAAATCAAATAATTTGATATGTTGTTAAAATTTGGTTTGGTGACTACAAATTAAAGGGTAACTGAGACGGATGAAAAGTAAAGTTTTATACATACCTGGGGCTTCCTCCAGCCCCCTTCAGGCTAATCAGTCCCTCGCTGTCCTCCACCACCCGGATCTTCTGCTATGAGTCCTGGTAATTCAGCCAGTCAGCGCTGTCCGGCCGCATGCCACTCCCACAGCCAGGAACATTCTGCACCTGCGCGATAGTGCTGCACAGGTGTAGTATGCTCCTGGCGGCGGAGTGTGTGCATGCGCACTACGCCCGACTGGCTCAAGTACCTGGACTCATAGCAGAAGATCCAGGTGGTGGAGGAGGACAACGAGGGACTGATTATCCTGAAGGCGGCTGGAGGAAGCCCCAGGTATGTATAAAACTTTAATTTCATCTGTCTCAGGTTTACTTTGTTACACAGTAGTACTATACTCTACATATGCACTCCCCACAGAGCTGCAGGGAATCCACTGAGAATGCTGTGCACATTGAACACAGAGGTGTTGTCTGTTTACAATCTCCTCATTCCCCTGCAGAGTACCTGCACATCATTCTTACATGTACCCACACTTACATTGCCTAGGGCCTGATAGATGTTCTTTGTTCCAGGTTTGTACCTTTTACAAGTACTCTTAGCAAGGACTAGTTTTAGTCTAAAGGGAATAAATATAGTAGTCTACATATCCTTCTCACTTCAGTTGTCTTGTAAAATTCCTAAGCGTTGGCAGTTAAGAGACGAATTTCATGTTACATACTTTTAATCAACAAAATTGTAATATGCAAATTAGAGGAGTCGGAGTCGAGGAGTCGGAGGAATCCTAAACTGAGGAGTCGGAGTCGGTGGATTTTTGGACCGACTCCACAGCCCTGATATAAATACTAAATAATAATACGCTACAGGATACATACATAGACATATGGCTATGGGAGGAATTAGATTGTGAGCCCCGTCTGAGGGACAGTTAAGTGACAAGACAATATACTCTGTACCAGTGCTGCAGAAGATGTCAGGGTTATATAAATACTAAATAATAAATTCCAAGGGTAATGTCTATGGAACAGCTGCATCAAATATAAAAATTGAGTGAGTGATGCCACAGTGCCCTTTTCAGCTGTATAAGCAGCTGTATAAGGGTGAGCTAGGAGTGTTATAGATTGCTGTCACAAAGGTAAGTGTAATCTACTTCTTGAACTTGCCTGCTTTTTCCCAGCAATGCTTGGTGTGTGTTTACAGCTCTTTAGAAGCAGAGGCAGATAAATAGGATTCAGATTGTCTGCTAAAGCTCAGCGTGTGACAGTAGTATAAATATGTAATAGAAACAGGGTGTTCTGTGAAGAGAAAAAAAAAAGTATGCATGGAAGACATCAGCAGTATACAAATAATAATAATGTCGGAAAAAATGACACTGTTGCCGTTTTATTAACAGCGTCACTGTGTACTTCCTCCTGTACAGAGTGTATTGTGCCTTGCAGAGCAATTACTAGACCAGAGTAGTCAGAATATCATGTTTTTAACTCAAACCCCCCCCCCCCCCCCCCAAAAAAAAGCCAGATACTTGCCTAACAAGGGGGGGAAGGCTTTAGGTCCTATGGAGCTCTCCTCGTTCACCTGCAGGCCAATTAGGTAAAATACTGCTCTAATCTCCCGCCATGGGGGACTTTGAAAGTCTGCGTGAGCCCGAGTCCTCCCAAAAACGGGCCGCTCCGTACTGAGCACGTGCGAGCGCCTTCTCTCCCACGTGCAGTACAGAGCCGCCTGTCTTCGGGAGGACTTGGGCTCCCCAAATCCCCTGCGGTGGGGAATTCAAGCCGGGGAGCTGTTGCTGCAACGAGGGGACCAAGAGAGGAGCATGAAGGCTCCATAGAACCCAGAGCCTTTCCTCTCCTTACAGGTCAGTTGCATAGCACAAGCGTTATAAAGAGTGTGAGCTGCAATGGCGACTGGACAGGCTTTAATACAAAGCCTGCATGCAGTGCAGCGAGTCAGAATAACGCAATTAGGCTTTGTTCACATCTAAAATCGAAATAGTTGACACCAGTGATTCAGAGGGACACTCACAAGAAATGATACACTTGGGGCAGCCAGGCAGGTGGTGTCTCTAGTCCCACCTCCTCAGTCTGTTGGTGAATGGGCAGCCAACAGATCTCTCTCGGATCTAATCTGATCAGAGAGAGATCTGTCTGATAGTCGATCTGCCCAAACATTGCATGGGCACCTTTACACTAGGTCTATGGTATGGATTAGATTGTAGGCAGCACGGTGGCGTAGTGGTTAGCGCTCTTGTCTTGCATGGGTTTCCTCCGGGCACTCCGGATCTTCCCACATCCCAAAAACACAGGGCTGTGGAGTCGGAGTCGTGGAGTCGGGCAATTTTGGGTGCCTGGAGTCGGAGTCGGGAAAAAATGCACCGACTCCGACTCCTAATGAATTTGTAACTGTAATTAAAATAGAAAATATGATAAAATGTTCTATTTCTCAGATAAAAGTCATTAAAAATAATGTATATATACAGTATATATACAGTAATAGCTGTGCTTAGTCTACAAAAATGAAATAAACCAATCAAAATTAGTTACTTGTGCTGCTTCAATAAAGCAGTCCCCGTATTTTTAAAGTCAGATATACATATCTGATTGTGACTGTATATATGATGTGTACACAGGAATCTCTTATATACACTAAATAACATCTATGCTGTAAGTATAAAGCCTGATGTGTAGCCATGTCACTAATAGAGATGGTCAACGAGATGGAAATAATTCTGCACTGATGCTGATTTATGCAAATGTATGCACTCCCTTTGCTGATGAAATCAAATAATTTGATATGTTATTAAAATTTGGTTTGGTGACTACAAATTAAAGGGAAACTGAGACGGATGAAAAGTAAAGTTTTATACATACCTGGGGCTTCCTCCAGCCCCCTTCAGGCTAATCAGTCCCTCACTGTCTTCCACCACCCGGATCTTCTGCTATGAGTCCTGGTAATACAGCCAGTCAGCGCTGTCCGGCCGCATGCCGCTCCCACAGCCAGGAACATTCTGCACCTGCGCAAAAGTGCTGCACAGGTGTAGTATGCTCCTGGCGGCGGAGTGTGTGCATGCGCACTACGCCTGACTGGCTCAAGTACCTGGACTCATAGCAGAAGATCCAGGTGGTGGAGGAGGACAACGAGGGACTGATTATCCTGAAGGCGGCTGGAGGAAGCCCCAGGTATGTATAAAACTTTAATTTCATCTGTCTCAGGTTTACTTTGTTACACAGTAGTACTATACTCTACATATGCACTCCCCACAGAGCTGCAGGGAATCCACTGAGAATGCTGTGCACATTGAACACAGAGGTGTTGTCTGTTTACAATCTCCTCATTCCCCTGCAGAGTACCTGCACATCATTCTTACATGTACCCACACTTACATTGCCTAGGGCCTGATAGATGTTCTTTGTTCCGGTTTGTACCTTTTACATGTACTCTTACCAAGGACTAGTTTTAGTCTAAAGGGAATAAATATAGCAGTCTACATATCCTTCTCACTTCAGTTGTCTTGTAAAATTCCTAAGCGTTGGCAGTTAAGAGACGAATTTCATGTTACATACTTTTAATCAACAAAATTGTAATATGCAAATTAGAGGAGTCGGAGTCGTGGAGTCGGTGGAATCCTAAACTGAGGAGTCGGAGTCGGTGGATTTTTGGACCGACTCCACAGCCCTGCAAAAACATACAGATAAGTTAATTGGCTTCCCCCTAAAACTGGCCTTAGACTACAATACATGCACTTCATGATACATACATAGACACATGACTATGGTAGGGATTAGATTGTGAGCCCCTCTCACGGACAGCTAAGTGACAAGACAATATCTACTCTGTACAGCGCTGCGGAAGATGTTGGCACTATATAAGTACTAAATTATAATAATAAATTGTAGACTCTGATCACAGTCAGTGACAGAAATGCATAATAATAATCATGGTGTCTTGGCTGTAGTTGCCTTAGTAAGCCAGTTGTAGAGGGCAGTCACGTACTACGCTCTTCCATGGATCTAATATTCAATGCACTTTTCACCAACAATAAAAATTATATATTACACCCTTCACAGAGCGGACCAAAATAGCATGTTGGCCAAAGGGGAGGGCAGATGAATGCTCTCATGCAGAGTCCCTGCAAGGCTGACCAGGAAACCCCTCACCAATAGAAAAGGCTGCGACACCCACTCTGGACTATGCAGAGTTGATCGGATCACCAAGCAAGGCACAGCTCACGTTATATGATTACAGTATTATTTGGAGGACAAGCCTCACATTTCTACACTGATGCAGCTTGAGAAAAAAAAACAAATAGTTTGTTCATTGGAAATGCATTCAAATATAATAAAAAAAAAGGAAAACACTTTATACACATGAATGTAAAAGTAAGGACATTTATTTATAGTATATGGCATGATCATCTATTCATCCTGCAAGTTTATTGGTACGATCATAAGTGGGACAACAATCAGAAATATATTACTACCGTATCAGCACAATAACACTACACACTAACCCGACAAGAGCTAAAAGTATTGGAAATTAAAAGTGTTAAGGTGGCCATACAATTTCTAAATGTCTTTTTGCTTCAAGAATTGCAATCATTTTTTCTGACTGATTGTAACATTCCAAAAAAAAAAAATCTGACCAACCTATGTTCAATGTTTCCCCCCAAAATGATTGAAAACTCAGAAAAAACTGCTTGGGTCTGTACATCAACTAAATGACAATCTATCACACACCATACAATTTGCAGAAAAACTGATCAGAAAAACCCAACATTCCTGATCTACAAAAACTGGAAATTCGATCAGGTTTCTCGAAGGAATGAAAAAAAAAAAGCTTTCAATTTTTCAGGACAGCATATTGTTTTTAATCGAATTGCCGTAAAATTGGATAATTTTATTGTATGGTGTGTGGCCACCTGAAGTACACAGGCAATCCAGTTCTTTAACACATACACAGATTCCCCTCTGCTATATATACAGTAAAATATATATATATATATATATATATATATATATATATATATATATATATATATATATATATATGGTAGAGGTTGCTTATACTCGTCGTTATTGTTTTTAATTGTGCAATTGTAACCTAAATGTTTTACTAATTTATCACTTGGCCCCAGTAAGCCTTGCTGCTTTATAAAGAATAATAAAACTAGAAAAAAAAAAAGGAAATGAATGGCCCAGAGAGTAGGATCCTTACTGGTTTGTCTAGATGTAAACACTAGGGGGTCACTTACTAAATAATACACAGACAATACAATGACTATAGAGAACAAAGCTTCTATTGTTTTATTGGGAGGTCAAGGTTATTTTCTTGGCAAGGTGGCATTTAATATCACAACAAGGATGCTGCATTAGCTCTAGGGACAGGGATATAAGAGGGAGGGGATGATGCCTGATCCAGAGCTATGGATGGGGAGAAGTGATCTGGTCTCAGCAGGTCAGACTGGGGAGGTGGTGGGGAGGGGGTTAACGGTGCCTCACCCGGTGCAAAGCCAAGCCTCTTCCTGCCACGTAGACCTTCTCGTGTCACCACCATACCGGATTCCCAGGCCGGTTTTATAAGGGTGTCATAAAAGAAATGAAGTGAAAAAAAAGCATGCATGATTGTATGGCTAGGAGAGTGCAAGCACAGCAGCATCCAGAGACACAGGGAGGAGGGCATATAGTCCAGTGCAGCTGCAGGAGAGGGCTGCATGTCTGTCGTCCTTGTATGCCCACTGGGCAGTGCCAGCTCTCTGGCTATTGCACCAGGCTCTCTGCACAGCAGCAGCTTTGCACGCAGAGGTTCGCGCGTAGCTTCCTTCCTGGATCCCCTCCCTGCCCCTGCTGCACTGCCTGGGAAGCCCCGTAGCGATGCTTTGCTGCCTATACGTGCCAGCCAGGCTTCTGCAAGCCTCATCCATAGAAGGGGTGACGGTCGCCCTGCCAGCCTCAGTGGAGGGGAGGTGGCCAGTGACCCATGCAGACCCCCTCAATTTTTGTCTGTGCCTCCTGGTCTTGCGGCTGCTGTTCCCTCTCAGAGCCCCCCACTCCAACGTCCAGCCAGGGGAGGGGGAGCTAGTGTGAGAAAAACAGAGGAGGGGGAGGTGCCACTCAGGACACCCCCACCCCCCTTCCTCCATGGTGCCCCCTCCTTTCCAGCCTCCCCTCCCCCTATCCCTGGCAGAGAATCAGGGGAGGGGTGCTGCTGAGATCCTGCAGTTTACAATTCCTGTCCTGTCCAGGGGGCTCATGATGATAAGATCCATGACTGTCAGCCCTGTGCTGTTCCAGGGCTCAGATTGCAGCATTTTCTGCCATGGCTGTTCCCTGATCCAGCCTTGCTTTGCGACACTGCAGTGATAAGATAGCATAGGGGGAACCACCAGTCACCCCAGACTGCACTCCCAGTGCACAGGACACTACAGGCTGCATACATAGGTGCCCTGTGCTTGTGTGTCAGCAGCATTGCAGTGTGCAGAGAATGTGAAATGCTACCTAAACATACTAATATCCAGGCCAGAAGCGATGCTGTAGCCCTTATGTGGCAAGAAAAAGAGACCCTACTGACAGTACAATGTAAAACTAAAACAAAGCATGCACTATTGTTATATTTTATAGACTATAAAATATAACAAAGCATGGACTGTCAACTATAACATATACTGTAGCATGCAATATAAACTATAACGTAAAGTATGCAATAACTATAACAAAGCATGTCATCTAGAACAAAGTATGCAAGGTCAACTATAACATAATGCATGCAAGGTCAACTATAACATATATTATGCAATATAAACTATAACATAAAACATGCAGCAATCAGAAGTCCCACATCAGTTAATGCACTCATATCACTGCATGGATTGCTGTCAGTTGCACATCATTTGGAAAATTATCTATCTATCTATCTATCTATCTATCTATCTATCTATCTATCTATCTATCTATCTATCTATCTATCTATCTATCTATCTCAGAGCTGTTGTATTCTGCAGCACTGAGCATTTCAGGGCAGGAACAATGATATAGTCATACAGAGAATATTATATTTCAGAGTAGAAGCTGTGGTCAGTTCAGTGTCCACCCCCTCTTCTTGCTGCATTGATTGTATTTCTGCAGCACTCATGTGCTTCACTGGGGGGGAAAAATCTCAGCACTGCATTATTTTGCAGCAGAGCAGAAGATCTATAGATATTCCATATGTACCCTAGCATGCAAAATCCACCTAATTTACAAAAATAAGGTCTTTTTGGGAGGCGATTCTTCTCTCCCCCTTGTGTCTTTCCTTTGCATTTTCTCATGTCATATGTTTTCTCCTTATTTAATGTACATGAACGTGTTTCTAATGTTAGACGAGGTAAAATGTAGGGTCCTTACTAATGGCCTCCTTGCATATAATATACAGCCCATTCTCCCCGCTAAACTTTGTTGTTGTTTTTTTAATCCCTCTTATTACCTTATTAGGTAATGTAGCTTCTCCCCCATCTCTCCAACTGCTTTTGAGGTCCGGGTTCCAGTATGGCAAGTGCTTCTGGGAGCACCTCTTCAGAACTCCCCCAGACTTATGATTATTAAGTATTTATATAGCACCGACATCTTCCGCAGCGCTGTACAGAGTATATTATCTTGTCACTGACTGTCCCTCAGAGAGGCTCACAATCTAGTCCCTACCATAGTCAGATGTCTGTGTGTGTATGTATGGTATGGTGTAGTGTATGTATCATAGTCTAGGGCCAATTTAGGGGGAAGCCAATTAACTTATCTGTACATTTTTGGGATGTGGGAGGAAACTGGAGTACCTGGAGGAAACCTACGCAGACACGGGGAGAACATACAAACTCTGTGCAGATAGTGCCCTGACTGGGATTCGAACCAGGGACCCAGCACAGTGCTGACCACTACTCCACCGTGCTCCCAGAATCACAGAGGGTGAGGTTCAGCTGGGTCGAATTGTATTTTCTATTCATTATACTGTGGGTGCAATATATTCAAAGCTGTTTTTTAGTTTGGTACCTCTTAAAGTGAACCAGAGATGAAGCACCCTCATGTATTTACCATATATATCAGTGGGAACATTAGAGAAAACACCTACCCTTCTCTCTGTTTCATCCTTTACTGCTCAGCCTGCTTGATATCAGCCCTGATAAAATCCCCGACTGAGCATTCAGTCTGGCTTTGCTCAGGAATCATTATAGCTGAGTCTGTCTTCTCTGATGTATTTTCAAGCCCAAGCCTGCCCCCTTCTGGCTCTGCTATAATGATTCCTGAGCAAAGCCAGACTGACTGCTCAGTCTGGGATTTTATCAGAGCAAATAACAAGCAGGCTGAGCAGTGGAGAATGAAATAGAGGGTAGGTGTTTTCTCTAATGTTCCCACTGATATGTATGGTAAAATACATGAGGGTGCTTCGTCTCTGGTTCACTTTAAGTGTACCTGAGACGGGAGGGAAAAGTTCTTCCAGCCCCCTTAGCCTTACGGGCCCATCGGCTTCCTACCGATCCTCTGCTTCGTGCCCCTCTGAAAGCTTGCCACTGCAATAACAGGTGGCAAGCTGTGCGTTTATCAAGCAATGTGCACGCTCACAGCTATAGTGAAGCATACGTTTATGTACGGGGTGCGTCAATTATTTGCTGTATGGGCCCGTTATTGATAATACAGCTATCATGACCCCCAGTCTTCTCTCTATTAATAATACGCATGCCCATGTGAATGACTGCAGGCCAGTGCAGCTTCAGGCTTCCTGAAAGTAAAACGTGGAGGAGGGGGGAAGGGAATCTAGCATGCCGTAATTCTACTAGTTAACTAATCCTGTCACCTCCTGATTAATGACTTAGCATGGAGCCAGAGAAGGTAAACACTCCTTCTGTGAGGCTGAATACTCACCTGAAGGCGCAGGAAGATCGATATTCCTGCAGCGTCCCCCACGACGTGCGTTCCACGATCCACCTTCCTGCTCGAGGGAACACGCGACGGGCGCGAACGAGAGTTCAAATGATCGTGATGGTTCTTATCGCCGCATGTCACAAAGCGTTGTCCGCCTAATCACGCACACGTACCCATGTTGTGAGACCCCGGAAACTATCGATCGTTGCTAAAAAAAAAAAACCCCAGTTGTCGGAAGAATCACACGCAAAATTGTGATGTGGGTACCAGGGCTGTGGAGTCGGAGTTGGAGCAATTTTGGGCACCCGGAGTCGGAGTCGTGGTTTCATAAACTGAGGAGTCGGAAGATTTTTGTACCGACTCCACAGCCCTGGTGGGTATGAACCTTCACTCTCTGCAAATGATGAAAATCAATAAATGTATTGTTATTTTAACTATGTTTAGGCATTTAATTGACTTATCAGACTAAAAATATTGAACAGTGATCTATAGGCCTCTAGCTGATACTAATGCCTAAAGGAGGTGGGTTGCGTTCTTATGAAGAAATATGGTTCTTATACCCTCTACTAATTTGGATGGTGTTTTTTTTTTTTTTTATAATTAAATATGAAGCATTTACATATAGTTTTGATTGGGAGTTTGACAAGAGTGCATGTGCCTCTTCAACTGACACTGCAGGAAAGCTGTACTAGATACATGCTGTATTCTGTAAGGGAGAGCTCTACTGTATGTTGGTACACAGGGTTCTCCCCAGAAATTGTTTCCAGCTGGGTGGCATGAAAAAGTAGGCGGGTGGCGTGAGATAAGAGAGTGCAGTGCCGGGCGGATCGCTCAAACTCACTCTTAAATCACGCGAACGACAGTCTGTACACACGCCCGATTTACCGGGCGAACGACTGGTCGTTCAAACAACCCGTCGTTCGCAAAAAAACGGTGTGTATGGGCCTTTACTCTCCTTACAGCACAGGAGGAGGAAGAGGTGAACCTATGAAAGCCGGGTGCTCACCAAAACAAGCCGGGTGGAGCACCAAAAGAGCCTGAGGAGAACACTGGTACCGCAGTGTTCTCCCCAGGCTCTTTTAGCCGGGTGCTCCACCCGGCTAGATTTGGTGACCACCCGGCTGTCATCGGCTCACCTCCTCACCGCCTCCTATGCTGTAAGTAGAGTTGCCCTGCATTTTCATCTCGCCCCACCCGGCTACTTTTTCCTGCCACCCGGCTACTTTTTCATGCCACCCGGCTGGAAAATAATTCTGGGGAGAACACTGTACCGGTATATACAAGCCATACTCTATAAGTATACACACATCCAATTTTGATTGCCAAATTTTACCACCTTCTACCAATCTGTTCACAGAATTCAAAACTGTTGGCCCTCATACTACATGGAAGTGGTAAAATTAAAATTGGCCAATCAAAATTGGATGCATGTACCCTGACACAAGGCACTAGTACTACGGTCTACGGGTAGCGATACATAGCGCTTCATACATTACACTGCAATCCTTGCTACATGGGGACTCATCATACACAGCGATCCTTATTACATGGCGCCTCATCATACACAGCAATCCTTATTACATGGCGCCTCATTCAATGCGATCCTTATAACATGGCGCCTCATCATACACAGCGATCCTTATTACATGGCGCCTCATCATACACAGCGATCCTTATTACATGGCGCCTCATACACAGTGATCCTTATTACATGGCGCCTCATCATACACAGAGATCCTTATTACATGGCGCCTCATCATACACAGAGATCCTTATTACATGGCGCCTCATCATACACAGAGATCCTTATTACATGGCGCCTCATCATACACAGAGATCCTTATTACATGGCGCCTCATCATACACAGAGATCCTTATTACATGGCGCCTCATCATACACAGCGATCCTTATTACATGGCGCCTCATCATACACAGCGATCCTTATTACATGGCGCCTCATCATACACAGCGGTCCTTATTACATGGATCCTCATCATACACAGAGATCCTTATTACATGGCGCCTCATTCAATGCGATCCTTATTACATGACGCCTCATCATACACAGAAATGCTTATTACATGGCGCCTCATCATACACAGAGATCCTTATTACATGGCGCCTCATCATACACAGAGATCCTTATTACATGGCGCCTCATCATACACAGCGATCTTTATTACATGGCGCCTCATTCAATGCGATCCTTATTACATGGCGCCTCATCATAAACAGTAATCATTATTACATGGCGCCTCATCATACACAGAGATCCTTATTACATGGCGCCTCATCATACACATCCTTATTACATGGCGCCTCATACACAGAGATCCTTATTACATGGCGCCTCATACACAGCGATCCTTATTACATGACGCCTCATTCAATGTGATCCTTATTACATGGCGCCTCATCATATACAGCAATCCTTATTACATGGCGCCTCATCATACACAGAAATCCTTATTACATGGCACCTCATCATACACAGTGATCCTTGTTACATGGCCCCTCATACACAGCGATCCTTATTACATGGCGCCTCGTACACAGCGATCCTTATTACATGGCGCCTCATACACAGCGATCCTTATTATATGGCGCCTCATACACAGAGATCCTTATTAAATGGCGCCTTATACACAGAGATCCTTATTACATGGCGCCTCATACACAAAAGATCCTTATTATATGGCGCCTCATACGCAGCAATCCTTATTATATGGCGCCTCATACACAAAAGATCCTTATTACTAGGCGCCTCATACACAGAGATCCTTATTACATGGCGCCTCATACACAGAGATCCTTATTACATGGCGCCTCATCATACACAGCAATCCTTATTACATGGCGCCTCATCATACACAGCGATCCTTATTACATGGCGCCTCATCATACACAGCGATCCTTATTACATGGCGCCTCATCATACACAGCGATCCTTATTACATGGCGCCTCATACACAGAGATCCTTATTAAATGGCGCCTTATACACAGAGATCCTTATTACATGGCGCCTCATACACAAAAGATCCTTATTATATGGCGCCTCATACACAGCAATCCTTATTACATGGTGCCTCATACACAAAAGATCCTTATTACATGGCGCCTCATACACAGAGATCCTTATTACATGGCACCTCATACAGAGATCCTTCCTTATTACATGGCGCCTCATACACAGCGATCCTTATTACATGGCGCCTCATACACAGCGATCCTTATTACATGGCGCCTCATACACAGCGATCCTTATTACATGGCGCCTCATACACAGCGATCCTTATTACATGGCGCCTCATACACAGAGATCCTTATTACATGGCGCCTCATACACAGAGATCCTTATTACATGGCGCCTCATACACAGCGATCCTTATTACATGGCGCCTCATACACAGCGATCCTTATTACATGGCGCCTCATACACAGAGATCCTTATTACATGGCGCCTCATACACAGAGATCCTTATTACATGGCGCCTCATACACAGCGATCCTTATTACATGGCGCCTCATACACAGCGATCCTTATTACATGGCGCCTCATCATACACAGCAATCCATATTACATGGCGCCTCATACACAGTGATCCTTATTATACAGAGATCCTTTGGGCTCTGCTTCTGACGCAGGAGACCTGGGTTCGAATCTCGGCTCTGCCTGTTCAGTGAGCCAGCACCGATTCAGTAAGGCGTTCTTTGGGCGAGACTCCCTAACACTGTTACTGCCTACTGAGTGCGCTCTAGTGGCTGCCTCATAAGCGCTTTCAGTCCGACAGGAGAAAAGCGTTATACAAAGAAAGGAATTATTATTACATGTCGCCTCATACACAGCAGCAGCTCTGCAGGACGGAGCTCCGCACTCCGCGCCGCCTCTCCTCGCTCTGTGGGAAAACAGCTCAGAGCGCGCGGAGTCACTGCATCGCGTGACAGCCCGGAGGTGATTGACAGGCGGCGCCGCCCAGTGGGCAGTCGCGCAGCTTGCTGCCAACCAATCCCCCGTGTGGAGGTGGGCGTGACGGAGGTCTCCTCCCCTGTTCCCGCCGCCCCTGCCGCCGGAGCCGGGGATCCCCGTGTGGTCAGTCGCGTTTCCGCCCGTGGAGGTAGCGAGTCGGCGGGGGGAGGGGAGGCGGTGTGGAGAGACTGTGGATGCGGAGAGAAGAGGAGGTGGGGGTGGCAGCAGCAGATAGCGGGCGCCGCTGGAGGGGCTCTGCCTGGCCGAACAGACAGCCTGGAGGCTGCGGAGCTCTGGGCCTGCACTCACTGGAGAGGCCGCCGGCCTGAGCTGCTCAGGAAACGCCGCGGCTTCAGCTGAGGCCTACTACTTTGGGGCACTTTGGGACTTGTTGGAGCGTTATTTCCTGCCTGAGACGGAGCAGAGGCCTCCTGGCAGCACGGGTAAGCGGGGCACACTGCCTGGGAGGGCATTTTCTGTGGATTTTCAGCTTTTACCTCCAAATCCTGCAGCCAACCTTCACAACCACTGACCTGTCACAGCCAGACAGGGCTTAAAGGGGAACTCCATGCAATGCTTTTATTATTTCTAAATCAATGCTCATAAACAGTTATTAGTACATCAGTGATCCACCATGTAGGTCTTTTGCAATAACAAACAGAACTTTAAGTACAAATTAAAAGTGCAGAAGTAATAGTAAGTCCGAACATCTCTACCATCTTATCACATCCAATCAGAAATTATTTTTATAGTGCTATCACCTTCTGCAGCACTGTACAGAGTACACAGTCATGTTACTGACTGTCCTCAGAGGAGCTCACAATCTAATCCCTACTATAGTCCTCTCCATCATTGTCTAGGGCCAATATAGGAAGCCAATTAGCTTTTATCCGTATGTTGTTGGGATGTTGGATTAAACCCATACAGATTATTGATTTGTATTGCGCTAGCATATTCTGTGGCGCTGTACAACAGCATACAGGGTATAAGATACAAAATAAACAATACAACAGTTAATACAAGACTATGGGGAGAAGATATAAACTCCTTGCAGATAGTGCCCTGGCTGGGATTCAAACCAGCAA
This sequence comes from Hyperolius riggenbachi, assembly GCF_040937935.1. Lineage (NCBI taxonomy): Eukaryota > Metazoa > Chordata > Amphibia > Anura > Hyperoliidae > Hyperolius > Hyperolius riggenbachi. The sequence continues at coordinate 130,349 of NW_027152375.1, forward strand.
GAGTGCCAGCCACTATTGTAAAGACACTGCAATAACCTTTTTTTGTGCAACTGCTCACTAGCAATATCTAAGTTTATAACCTTAATCTACCTTCACTAGGACATGAAAATGAGCCCATAATGAAGGCGAATAATCAGTTCCCCTCTGTTTTCTTATGGCTAGTAATCTTTACACTTACAATTGAAGTTGTCTGTAGGATTCATTGTTATTGGATTATTCATGGTGCATAAATTACAGTTGTAACCTGCATCTAACAAAACTTTTCTCTCTTTTGCAAGTTATTAGCTGCTAAACATGAAATATTTCTCACGCTTTCTGTAGTCAGCTCACTGACTCACTCTTATGGATTGTCAGGGAGAGACAGGAGAGTCTGATTTGTAATCAACAGTGTGAAGAGGTGTAATTTTAAAGGCTATACATTGTCTTGCTTCTGCCTGTAAGAATTTTACTTGTGTTTTTTTTTTTTTTTTTTTTTTTTTTTTTAGAAAGTTTGGCATTAGGACAACACCATCTATTGGTTAATGCAGGGCAAGCTTTCAATAGGTTTTTGTTTATTATTTTTATTTACATAGCGCCAACATCTTCCGTAGGGTTGTACGTCACCAATGTGGGTACATGTTCATTTGGTGAAGTGAAACAGGAAACACTAGGGGGAGGTCCCTTCCCTTGCGAGCTTACAATCTCATTTGTCTTTTTCAGGCTTTGCAGGGTAGATCTTTGCAGTTTGAGAGTTTAATCCTTGGCATGATGCACAGATTATACAGGGACATATAGGCTTTTGTTTTAAGATATATTCGAAATATATGTTTGACAACTATTAACTGCGAGAGCCTAACACACATCATAGAGTTCTGCTTTAATGGCCTGTGTGGCAAGTTTTATGTTCTTGTTGTTGTCCTATTGGTGCATAGATGTAACCTATATCTTCCTCCAGAGATCCCATCCCCCGATGATTCAAACAAAATCACAGGATCCCTAAAACACATCCTTTGCTAAACCCCTAATGGAGCTTCTAACACCATACTGCCAACCACTCCCTATTCAACATGCTGCTCAGGTCAGGAATGGATGCAAATGCTGCAATTGTTGTTGGAGCTTTTGTTTATGAACTTTTTTGGTTCTTTCAATTGTAGTGTGTGTTCTCTGATATTTGTAGAATGACCTCACGGTTTATGGCCATAAAATCCCTTTTTATTGCTTCAGAAATTTATCTTTTTCCATCTGAGTGGATGAGGGCTATATGGACATAGCATTTTCAAAATATTCCATATACTACACTGGTTGTAGTGGAAATCTATTGCTCAGTATGTTGTTTCCTTTGTATAATATTTGGGGGAAAATAGATCTATACTTGTAGAAGATTGCTTGTGAATACTGCAGTAAAGGCTCTTCACAGCTAAAAAAAATAAAATCTTTGTTTTTCCAAGTACCTGTGATCCTAGTAAGATGACTGGTATGGTCAGCCTATAGGTACTTATCCTATTGCACCCATCTTTTATATGCGTAGTACTAGTCTGTGCTTTCTCTTATGCATTTCAGCCCAGTTACAGTAAAGTTGATTTTTGTAGCATTACAGGCAGTGGTGCCAGGCAGTTCTACCTGGTGGGTGTATTCCTGGCTGCAGGGAGATGTTTATAGAAATAAAAATAACAAGATCCCCCCCCCCCAAAAAAAAAAGTCACCTTTCCTAAAAAGATATTTAGAAAGGCTTAATATGTGGGGGGAGTCCTGCTGGGGAGAAGTGTTTATTTGATGATAGAAAGGGTATAGAAGTAATTAAAGCACCCTGATTAGTGGTATTTTTTTTCAGGACTGAATATGACTGCTAGCAGTTGGAATTAGGGGACCAGTGACCTTTGGGGCTCCCTTTAGTGCTGTCTCATCTGCATTTCATATTTTGGTTAGTAGATTTTGCTTCTGCTGTAGTACACCTTTTACGCCTTTGAGCACAGGCTGCTTTCTTTGCTGGTATAGGAGGTCCCAGTGCCAGTTTAGCAGCCTGTGAAATACTATTTGAAGTACCCTAGACAGGATTGTAGAATTACTGCTTATTTCAGCCACATTTCTGACAGTTTTTTAGATCCTTAGATGTGT